>NW_028221680.1:0-50843 GCF_014529385.1 Adiantum capillus-veneris
CATGGAAGCACTACCTATTGGGGACTCCATTTATCCTACGAACCGACCACCAAAGTCTCAAGTATTTCATGACGCAAACCAAACTTTCTGACAAACAAATGAGGTGGGCAAATTTTCTTTCGCAATTTAATTTCCATATTGCTCACATATGTAAGCACAATCAATTTGCCGATGCACTTTCACGACGACCCAAAAGTATTGCGGTGTCTATAGCTACTCACAATGATCTATTCCTCTATGATAGATGAGTATGCTACTGACCTTGACTTTAGAGACATAATGTCAGACCTTGCTTTAGGGAAGAAAGAGGAACCATTCACCTTGCACGATGGTTATCTTCTCCACAGCAATAGGCTATGTGTTACCCATTCCCTTCATGAGAAGGTTATGTATGAGTCCCATGCTCCTCCATATGCAGGGCATAGAGGTATTCAACCTACTCTCCGAGGAGTAGAGAACGTATTTCTATTGGCCTACCATGAAAGTGGACATACAAGAGTATGTTTCAAAATGTGTAGTATGCCAAAAGACCAAGTATGATAGAGGGAAGCAACCTAGATTACTCCAGCCATTGCCTATTCCAAATTCACCATGCGAGAGTATATCCATGGATTTCATCTTTGGATTACCCAAGTCTATCCATGGGAATACAGGAATATGGACAATAGTCGACAGGGTTTAGCAAGCAAGCACATTTTATTCCTGTCAAAAAGACTATTAAGGCACATCAAATGGCAACTCTCTTCATATCTCAGATTTTCAAACACCATGGATTACCCACATCCATCGTGTCAGATAGAGATCCTAGAATGACCAGTAATTTCTGGAAAGGTCTCTTTGAAAATCTAGGAACAAGATTGAATTTCTCTTCGGCCTATCACCCACAAACGGATGGCCAAAGTGAGATAGCCAATCTTACGATACTCGATCTACTCAAGACTTATGTTACCGAAGTAGATCAACGCTCACAATGGGAAAAGTATTTACCTAGTAGAGTGTGCCTACAATAATATTGTACATACTTCTACGGGGAAAGCACCTTTCGAGATCATAGAGAGAAGACCTAAAAGTCCCTTGCTACTCAAAGTACATCGGAAGATCTTCGCCGCCGATGAGTATAGCCGTGACCTACAAGAATCTTTTCAAAAGATTAGGGAGGCTATAGCCATCTCTCAACAAAGGCAAAAAGCTGTTGCTGATAAGCACAGAAGAGCCTTAATGTTCAAAGAAAATGATTGGGTCTTACTCAAGTTTCCTAAGGCTCGATTAAGGCAAACGACGGGTAAAAATCCTACGGGCCATCAAAAGTATTATGCTAAACTAGCAAAAAGATACTATGGTCCTTTCCAAATCTTGAAGCCCATTAATGAGACAGCTTATCAACTCAAGTTTCCCAACCATTGGCTTATACACAATGCCTTTCATGTAAGCCTACTTAAGCCCTACAAAGGAGAGCCACCAACTGAACCAATTATTGAAGACCCTCGCGAAGTTGAAGACCAAGAAGAGGTCCTACAACCCGAAGCTGTCCTTCGGCATGAAGACAAGGTACTACGACATGGTAAGATAATCCGACGGTATCTTATTAAGTTCAAAAATTATCCTTTTGAAGATGCTAGATGGATGCAAGGAGTACAACTTAAGGATAGTATGAACCTTGTCAATGCTTACAATGCTACATTAGAGTAAGCAAATGTACAAATTTCTTTTAAATGACTCATGTTTTTGTCTTATATGACTAGTCCTCTTTTTAATTGTGCACAAATTTAACTAGTATGCATGCTTAGAATCATGTTTGTGATGACGACGTCTCTCAAACACCAAGTAGAATTTGTCACTCTACTTTGGGAGAATGAAATGGACTAAAGAGCATACATGCTTGCGGAAGCTATGTCTCCCAAGCACCAAATGGATTAGTCATCCATCTTGGAAAGATGTCGTAAGCTAAAAAAGGGATCCTCTACCCGCTAAGTACGATTGACTAATAACTAAGGCTTTATCTCTTCTACCTCATAGTCGAGGACGACTATGATTTCAAGAGAGAGGTAATGTCATAAAATCTAATATCTAACCAACCCAAATGATTTTCTCATATTAAATTGATCACTTAATGTGGGAGAATAAACGGGAACAAGTGTTAAGATATAGATATGTGCTTATAGATCTATCTCAACACGGGGCCAATAGTAAAGGGGCCCAAATGGGAGATGGTCTATCAAGAGCAAGGCTAACCAATGGAGCATAAGACCTTAGGGTTAGCTTCATTGAAGACCTCCAATAATGTGTGTAAAAGTCCTGTGACCTTAGGTAAGCTAGGGCTGGGGAACCCGGCCCAAGCTCAAGGTGCTTGTCGTGCTTGAGGTGCTTGTCCTGCTTGAGCTGCTTGTCATGTTTGAGGTGCTTGATTAAGATGCTTGAGGTGCTTGACTGGCTCCATGCTTGAGGTGCTTGACTTGGTGCATGATTAAGGTGCTTGAGGTGCCTTGAGAAGCTTGCCTGAGATGCTTGTGGGAACACCCCCTACTTCAAGTGCTTTGTCATGCTTGATGACTAAGGTGCTTGAGCTCCTAAAATCAAAAGCATCCCTACAAGAGGGGGGGTGAGCCCTTTTCCTAGGGATTAGAGAGAGAGAACACACACTCACACTCACAAGGGAAGCCCCATCTTGAAGAGGCAGCAAGGACACATGTCAGGTCCCTACCCATGTTACCTTCATGTGTTGCTTGAAGCCTATTGGCTAGGCTTCAAAGGGGTCCAATGATAAATTACTTGAATTATCTAATTGATTTTGCATTTATCAAGTCCTCTCTCTCAAAGGGAAAGGGGGACACTTGTCCCAAGGCTACCCATGTTGCTTGTAATGGCTCCTGCTTGTGATTGGCTAGGCCTGGAGGGGTCCAATGAGCTTCAAGCATGAGCTACAAGGGGGGGTCGACCCAAGCAAGCTAGGGGGGTGCTTAGGGGGTATACTCACCCACACACACTCACAAGCACTCTCATTGTGTACTGTGCAAAGTGCAAGAACTCCCTCTCCTTCTCCAAGCAAGTAGAGGTTGAGAGCCTACACCAACACTCTTGGCTATGGAGTACAAATCCAACCAAGAGCCATGCTTCAATGCTTAAGCTTGCCATCTCCTTCTTCTTCATTACTATGCTATTATGTATGCTAGCAACAAGAGTATGATAAGTGAGGAACTAATTCTTTCTCCTACGAAATGTTTCTTCTTCCTCTTCCCTACCCTCATTCCCTGCTAGCTCTCTCCACCTTCGAAGGTGTTTGAGGTCTTGGGACTGAGGCTTGGGATAGTTAAAGCTTTCTTCAAGTTTATGTTATGTTTGTGATGCATGAAGCCTTCCATCTTCATGGCATCACCTAGGTCACAAGGAACACAAAGACTGTATTGTAACAAGTCTCTCTTTATGGGAGAAATCATAATACAAATGCCTATTGGAGGGGGGACCGGCTCCACATAAATCCGGTCCTCAACTGTTGTCATGTTCTCTAAACTCTCTCTCTTGCAAAAGTATTGTCTATGCCAAGTTAACTAATTGCTATGATTATGTTGCTATCTTCAATTATGTCAACCCGCTATGCTCACAAAATCATTTCTTGAAAGTACTCTCATTAAATTCCGCTACTCTCACATATTAAGGCAAATTCCATTACAGATGATTACTCCAGGCATGCATGGGTATTTTCGCTTAAAGCGAATTCTGAAGTTTTTATGTGCTTCAAACAATTTTTGGCTATGGCTAAAAATGTATCGAAATGTACTATGGGAACCCTCCGTTCTAATCGAGGGGGGGAGTATATGTCTCATGAATTTAATGCATTTCTTGCTAGTCATCAGATAAAACACCAATGTACAGTGCCATATACGCCTCACAAAATGGTGTTGTTGAGAGAGAAAACAGGTCTCTTACGGAAATGGCAAGATGTATGGTGAAGAGTCAAGCTTTACCACATTCTTTTGGCTTGACGCCATCATGTGTGCCACTTATGTACTAAAAAGGTGTCCTACGAAAGCTCTACAGTCTATTACTCCATATGAAGCATGGTATGATAGAAAGCCTTCTATTGAGCACATTCATGTTTTTGGTTGTTTGGCATATGCTTTGGTGAACATCGCAGAAAATTGGATGATAAGGCAGTCAAATGTATTTTTGTTGGTTATAGTGTTGAAAGCAAAGGTTACAGGTTGTATCATCCACAAACAAAGCCTATTCTGGTTTCATAGGATGTAGTGTTTGTGGAAGATTATGTTCAGCCCTTGCGGTCATGTACTAGAGACAGTAATGTAAGCTCACAGGACATTTATGACACTTTGTTGCCTCTTTGCAGTGGTGGAAATACGAATGTAAATTCCAATGAGGCAAATGTACAGCCTATGGGGGTTTTTGAAAATGTTACAGATCATGCTATTACTGATGTAGATGTACATGATGTACTTGATGAGGAAGGGCTGAAAATGAGCAAGCTAGAGGTATGCCAAAATGGTTGGCGCATACATTGCATGACAGTAAATTGGATGCACATTTATGTAGTCATACTCATTCAGGCTCTTCACCATGCATCTTATGCATCAGATTGTTATGCTTTGGCTATGTCTAGAGCTTACACGATGTTCAAGAACCTCTATCTTTTGATGAAGCACAAAACTAAAAAAATTGGATGGCTGCCATGCAATCAGAATATGATACACTTATAGAAAATGACACACGGACTTTATGTGGTTTGCCTCCTGGCAAAAAGGCAATTGGTACGATGTGGGTTTACAAGTTGAAACACAAGCCGGATGGTGAGATCGATCGCCATAAGGCTCGACCTGTTGCAAAGGGCTATGCAACAACAAAAGGGCATAGATTATGAAGAGACTTTTGCTCCCACTTGTTGTATGACTACTGTGCATTTTCTATGTGCATTGGAAGCTCATTTTGGTTCGGATGTACAACAATCAGATATTGTTACTACTTTCTTAAATGGTGACATATTTGAGGAAGTTTATGTAATGCAGCCTTGCAGTTTTGTCAAGAAAAGAAAAGAGAACAAAGTGTGTAGACGTAAGAAGGCTTTGTATGGGTTGAAGCAATCTCCTCGTGCTTGGTATGAGAAAGTTGTCACTCATTTGGCCAAACAAGGCTTTTGTAACAGTCCAATAGAAATTACATTGTATGTAAAGCGTGAGGGTGATGTACTTCTCATCATGGTTCTTTATGTCGAGATTTATTGATCATCACTGGACTAAATGAAAGACATATTGTTCAATTTAAGGCTGATTCGAATGCTACTTTCAAGATGAAAGATTTGGGGCCGTTGCATCATTACTTGGGTTTACAGTTTAAGCAGTGTGATGGTGGTATTGCCTTCTGTCAAAAAAGTTACATAAAGACATTGCTATGTAAGTTTGGACTTGAGGATTGCAAAACTATTTCCACTCCCATGGAAACAGGTTTGAAGTTGAGTCTACATGATGCTGGTGATCCTACTGATGTCACTCTTTACCAAAGTACTGTTGGCCGCCTCATTTATGTATGCCATTAGGAAAATTTTGAACACATTTTGGGCCTTTTAAGAGTGCCACATCATCAAAGTTGTACAAAAGAAAGCAACCCGGTAGACCCCTCTAAATATTGCTTAGAACCCCATGATATGACCTATCATTGGAAAGTTCTTGAAAAATGGATTCTAAAGAGCCAAGGTCCGAAAAGTTTGGATGACTTCTATGAAATTTATGCCATTTCTTTCAATCAGCCAGGTTTTGTTACCGTTACAGTAATCTAAAATCACCTTTTTCTAGATCTACATGAAGGCAATGTCCGATACATGCATACTATATATCAATAGATAGCATTTGAAGAGTAGATTCTAAATATCCAACCTCCGACAAGTTTGGATCTTATTTGCAAAAAATTTACCGATCCCCACTTTTGAAATCTATGCCACATCAACAATTCTTACAAGGCCCATTTTTTAGTCCAAACTTTTCCTAATGCAACACGAGGCCGGATATTCAGTTTGCAGTCTCACAGGTCAGCAAATTTATATATAGCCCAGGATCTAAGAATTGGCAGGCTGTCAAGAGAATTTTTTGCTACCTTAGTGGAACTTTACATCTTGGCTTGTTTTATCCCAAGGGGGGATCATTGTCGCCAGAGTTACATGCTTTTTCGGATTCAGATTGGGCTGGTTGTTTTGACACGAGAGTGTCCACACGTGGTGTTTATCTCATGTTTGGCAGTTCATGTATATCATGGTTGAGCAAGAAGAAACCTACTGTGGCCACTTCTAGTTGTGAGGCTGAGTACAGGACAGTCTTCATAGCTACGGTTGAGTGTGTATGGCTCAGACACCTTATGGCTGATTTGGGTGTTGGATAGGACACTGCCAATACTATCTACACTGACAGTCAGAGCGCATTGGTAGTTGTGAGGAACCCAGTTTTCATGCTCTCACAAAGCACATTGAGGTGCATTACCACTATGTGAGGGAGAGGCTCTGAGCGGGAGAGATCAGCTTGGCTTATGTGCCAACACAGGACAACCTTGCAGATCTTTTCACAAAGGCATTGTCTCATGAGAAGCTTGAAGATTTCCGCAAAGCTTTGGGATTACTCCCCTTTGTGGACTGATCATGTCCTCAGGGCATGGCACTTCCCTTTACTCATGTGCCTCACTCTAGGGGGGATTTGTTACCATATACATGTGGTAGTGATGTGGTGAACACACTAGGACCGCCAGGGCATTTTTTCCCTCTTTAGGAGGTTTTTTTCCTCGAGCATTGTATATATGTCCATCACTATAAGGCTATGTATCTTTCCATTGCACACTAAGTAATACACTCTCTAGTGTGTGCCTTGAGCTTTCTTCGTCTTCTCCAAGCTGTGTGTGTTTCTCTGCAACCCTAATTCCAACACTCATGACTGACAACTCCTGTTGCAAATGCTCCCACTGCAGCTGTTAGATTGATCCTAGACACTAACAAGTCGAACATGAAATACCCAAAAGCTGACAAAATTTGTGCAAATCTGGTTGTACTCACCTCCCCTGTGCTATCTGCAATCACTACATCATCAGGACTACCTATCGTGTATGGATGAGTCAACACCGACATTGGGAAACCTACATCCCTGTCACCTATAAGCAAAATTGTGCGTCCTGACACCAACTCATTAGTCTCTAACATGAGCATATCAGATAACTCCATGTCTGTCATGTTTTTTTGTGTCTCTAGGGAGCATACCTGCTCTATTCCTACCTACACAAACTCTGACAACACCTGTTGTGTCTCACTAGAGCATTGTCTCTCTATCTTTGTCTCTACAGAGTCTACTAGCACGTCCTGCACAACTAAATGCTCTGTCTCATAAGCATAGTGGAGATCACTTGCAAAAGAGACATGTCTCGTCTCTCGCTCAAAGCATGTCAGCAACAAAATCGAAACTACGTCGTCTCGTACCTCAGACACATGCATATGATATACCAAGCCACTGCGGGCTCTTCTGTCAATCACTAATAAACCACAATGCATCTGGAAAGACTGCTCTCTAAGAAGTATTTGAAAACAAAATTCTGTTAGTAGCTCTCACTGAGATCACTTAGTAGCTCTCTCACTAAGATCAAGCTTTTTTTCAGACGAGGAACGTAGCACACATGTCGTAGCGTGTATGACGTACCACTAGGCAATGACAAACAAACGCCTCCTGCACCCTCTATGTCAAACGCCGAACCATCGGCCAAGTGCAGACAACCAAAAATCCCACTAGAAAAGGTGATAAACCAGTCACAATGCAGTGTGACATGGAAAACTGCATACTCAATTAGCAACCAACGTGGAGAAGTATCACTGCTCAAAGACATGTAATCAGGAGGAATGCTAAAGGCAAATTTGACATCACCATCACTGGCATATGAAGCCACTGCTCTGCATGTGTCAAAAGATAATGTCCACCATACATAGATCTTTGCTGCTATCTCATATGCCTAAAACAATGGTGCCTAATGTGCCGTGTGTGATCACACTGCCAACATTGTACGTATCGGCAAGAACGAGACCGCCATCTCTCACTACCACACATGTCTGCTACCATAAGTGAATGCCAAAATGGTTACAATGTGGGAGATCATTTGACCATTACACAATCATGAAAATCATGACCAATAGCATCAAAACTGACGCTTGCATATGCATTAAACAACTCCACAATCTGCTATCTGCAAGAATAACCTGGGACAAACAGCTCAATTGAGCGTAGAGCGCATAACCATATATGCAAGTAGAGAGAAAACTAGCTCAAAACGCATCCCACAAGAGAAACTGCTTGCAAAAATCTACAAAAAATTGTGAAACATGTGACTGTCTATCTATAGCCACACATACATACGCTAGTCCTCACTCCTACAAGAACACCAAGTTGTGTCCAAGATGACAAAACCTATCAAAGTGAGAGTAAAGACTCGATCACTGTCAAAGTGGGAATATATCGACCATTGTACAAGATGGCATAACACTGCAAACTTTTATGGCAAGCAGACGGGGAAAAACGAAACAGAATTTCCTTTGCAAAATGAGTCAAAACTCAATGCCAAAAAATAGCAGATAAATGCCAAAGTGGGAGTCAACTCAACCACTAAACCATCAGAGAGTAAATTGTAAATAAGCATAAACCATGGTGGCAAGAATCTGGGAAAAATCTGGCATAGTTTCTCTTGAAAGCTGAGCAAAACTCAAAAAATCACCAAATATGCATGGAATTAGACACTCAGTGTCTCAGTAGCAAGATCCACAAATGGCATACATAGCACTACCAAAACTCTAGCAAAACAGCTCACTCTTGACCGAGTGGCTCTACGGATGTATACCTGTCCAAAAACACCTGTAACCTGTGAACTTGCTACCTACGAGATATACCTAGCTCAAACTGTATCCGCATAATGCATACATAGCATGAAAATGCACCAAACTATGCAAACAAGCTCTCTATAATGCTCCACACAATCGTACATGAGCACTACATGTGCCGCATTAGCTGTACTAGAAAGACCGTGCAACCTGTCATCAAAACCACTGTGAAATTGGCACACACTATCTAATCGGTCGGTAAAATTGTCGATCGGAAACGCCGTCCAAGAGCCAAGTGCGCTCGAAGAAAAAACTGTTGCAGAATGGGCCGTCGGAGCCGTATGTGTCGGTATGTGCAGTCAAAGCAGAAACTAGAGAAAATTGTCGAAGCCGTAATGGCTGAGGAGAGTACGTCGGAGCCAAATCCGCTCCGGATGGGGGTAGAGGAGAGCCGATGCCGCTCTTGCTCTATGGTCTCCTACTGTGTCGAGGTCGGAAAATCATCGTCAATGCCGTCTTTCACCGCTCGATGGCAGTATGCTAGCCAAATAACAGCTTGATCGGTGTCGAAACCGATGCACCGAGCTGTCAACCCAAAACTGTAGAGAAAGACGCCAAAAAACACCGAGAAAAAATGCCAAAATTGGTGTTGAAACAGATGTCAAAACACCTAATCGCCGATGCTTAAAGCCGAGGATGAGCCGATGCGGATCAGCACAAATCCCTGAAGTCGATGTCGAAAACGGCTCTAATCGCCGATGTCGAGGTCGCCTCCTGCCATCGGACAGGATTCTTCGATGCCGAGGAGAACCAAGAAAATCGGGTGATTACTCATCGAAACTCGCAAACACGTGTGTGTGTGTGTGTGTGTGTGTGTGTGTGTGTGTGTGTGTCTACATGTTGAGCATTGTTATCTCCCTCTATTGCTCTGCTTTGTTGCTTGCTTTCAAAGTCGATGCTGTCTCTCTAATCTCTCTCTTTCCCGGGGTGTGTGAGAGTGGAGTCGGAGAGTCGAAGGGGCCGCACTGTCGAGGGTCGGGGTCTCACTTTGCCTGCATGTTAGAGTGAGCGAGGCAATGAGTCAGGGGTCGGTAGTGCAGATTCCCGTGGGATCGGCCCCTTCGACTGACTTTCTTTGACAAGCTGCTCTTTGTCGACTGTCCACTTGCCTGCAGAAGTCTGACGAGCACCACCACCACCAGCGCTTGCAAACACGATTGTTTGAGGCTCTCCCTGGTGCTTTCCTTTGCATTGCTCTCCAATTTTTCTCACTATTGACATGCCATGGATTGTAGCCCATTTCTTGAGATGCCCGACCTGGCTGCAGCTCGCTATGCTGTCTCTCACCCCACCCGTGTCACATAGCATCATGTCACCTCCGTGCCCTCCCCCCCCTCCTAAAACACGGATCTAACTACCTCTAGAGTCTAGAATCTATTATTGAGGGTGGTGCAACCATCCTTCAACAATGTCCATTGCCTCTGAAACTAGCAATCCATGATCAGCTTAAAGTCATAAGGCTTGCATGATTGGAATAGAGTTGCAAACAGCTAGACCCTTGAGATATCTAGGGGACTACCAAAGCTTTCTCTAGGATATGTTTGTATCATTACCGCTAGGCGAGCACTCTTATGTAGAGGGCCCTCTCTACAACAATGGCTTTTGCCAATTGTATGGGGTAGGTGCTCGTAGTCCTCAGCTTGAACAACCACTGGCATGGGGAATGGGATCAAGGGTCTACATGAATCTCAAAAAGGGGATACAATCATGGAAAAGGTTCCATGACCCACCTAGAATCTAGGGGGCTCCCAACCCATGCTTTATAGCCAAAGGGGTTGTTGGGAGAAAGGGGAGGCTGATTGCTTAGACAATTTAACAATTCATCACAGACTGTTGCGATAAAGGCGCTGCACCTTTTGCCCGGGCCGGACGTCCAGTGTCCAGCCGTATGCCCACCATGTGTACATGCCCTTATTCATTATGTACATATGAATAAGGAGCACCTCAGTCACTAGTTCCAGAGGTTGCTCCACCCACACCATGTCGTGCTCCTCCCCTTCCCTGCACACATCGCACCGCACCACGTGCGCATGCATCCGCGCACATGTGCACTCACAAGTGGTATTAGAGCTACGACAATAAACCGCACGCAGGATCGCTCTTCGATGACCAACTCAAAAGCGATGGAGCTCGTCGGCTATGGTGGAGCTCGAAGCTCGTACTTGAGCTTGGTGGTGGTAGATCTAGCAAGGCGGAGCCACATCAGAGGAGATTCCCAACGCCCGAGAGGGGCTTGAAGGCATCGAGCTTGAAAGTGTGTATATCCACTCTGTATTGGATCAATGGTTGAGGATGCGCTAGCTATTCAATGCATGTGTTGTAAATTCGGCTGAAAGATGTAAATTTTGGGCAAAATGTAAATTTGGGTCGGTCCCCCCCCCCCCCCCCCCCCCCCCCCCAACACACACACACACACACACACCTTGAGACGTAACGCTTGGTAGCCTAGTACCCTAACCACTTCACCCACGCATACTTCTTGAAAATAATGGAAGTCCACTTGGTATCATGAATGTGTGGGAATTAAGGTTGCATGGAAACGCACACAGCTTGGAGAAGATGAAGGAAGCTCAAGGCACAAAATAGAGAGTGTGTTACTTAGTGTACAACAGAAAGATCAATAGCCCTAGAGTGATGGGTGTATATACAATGCACGGGGGGAAAACCTCCTAAAGAGGGAAAAAATGCCCCGGCGGTCCTAGTGTGTTCACACACATCACTACCACATGTATATGGTAACAAATTGTGGGATGCATGTTTAACCTCACCATCCTATCTTATTGCAGTATTAGCGAGAACCACGATTAATTTGTCAATCCATAGGATGAAGCTGACTCGAATAGTGCATAGAGCTACAAGAGGTTGTAAATCTCTTGGAAAACAACTAACAACTCGCATCTAACTCAAGCTACACTCAAGTGGCTGAAATCACCAAAAGCCAATCGCTCATCAACAAACAAATCACATCCATTACAGCATCAAATGACATCCAAACGTAACAAAACTTCTAGGACATGTTTATAAGACCTAAGCACACATGCTTATGGTCCCAAACCCCACTTTAGGTCAAATTTCAAAATCGCGATTATTAACAACAGTGGATTTTTGACCTAGTCATTTTCGACCCAGAATGCATCTAAATGCTTAGCAATGATGCACCAATACCCCGCCTATGCTTAGTTTTTCATTTTGAAAGTGTAAATTTCTAGTTATGATGAAATTAGGCCGCGTGTCGGCAACGCCAAAAGCTACGAATTACTGTGAACTGCTTACGTCAATGCATAGAGCTCTTACATGCGGTTGCAATGCAACAAATGCAACTACAATGTGACAACCGGGGAGGGAGTAGGAAGCGCGAGAAGGAGAGGAGTGAGCGTCGTTAACTCACGCTGTGTATTTCATTATCCAAAAACTTCTAAAAAAACTTACAAAAATTAGCTTTTATACCTTAGCCAAGGTTTTTGGGTGGTCAAAACTAATAATCTGGAGTTCTATCAAAGCTGGGTAATGATAGGTTGATACAATCTGGAAACTTGTAGCTTCGGCTCATTAATTACAGAGTTTATCTGAGAAAATAGGAATTACAATATTCTCGATTTATGAAAATAATAAGTGTTTTACAAAGAGAACTCCGAAAAATGGTATTCGTGTTAGCTTGCTGCTAACATTTCCCCCTCCTCACCTGTGTCGTGCCTTGACACAGCTTTATCTGCTGAAATAGTCCTCGGGCTGGCGGGGAGTCTGTCTTTAAGCGCATTTAGTGCCTTTTGGTATCTGATTTTTCTTTCTTTATCTGTCACTTGCAAAAACTGGTTACTCTATTCTTCATCTCCACCGTTGAGTAGCCTACAAATCTTGAGGTGAGGTTGCTGATCACTGGGCGCAAATATCTTTGTTCACCAAGTGAAGAATCCCGTGTAGAAATCTTCATCGAACGCCAACATATTATGTGATGGTAAGAACATACACCGGGCGTAGAAGTTATAGAGGACTTCTTCGGAAGGCTGACCATTCAGATCATAGCATAATTCTTTATTACCCTCAAGGAATGTCATCCACGGGGTGCCTGCTTGCTCTGGCTCATGAAAAACTTCAATACAGGTGAGCAGCATTCGGCATATCTTATATTACATTGCTCAGGAGAGATCCGGTACTCTTGAAGAAAGACATGGCGCCCGTTAGTGTTTTCACCATGTATTCCTCTGTGGCTTGTTCTTTCTCTGGAGCTGGCAGTCTTGGGTAGTTCAGGCAGTTTGGCCGCTTCTTTATCAGTGCCTCATGCTCTTGGCATGTCCTTACTCTTGGTACAGGACAAAAAGTGGGATCTCTTTGCAGGGTTGCAGGTGCTCTTTGTGAACACAATCAAACACCTTAGATTCTTGTTCAACCAGCTCAACCTCCACTTTGGGTGGTATTTATTTGCGCCATCTATTTGCATGTCTCCGTACAGCCTTTCTTTTACTTAGAGTAACTCTACCTTTATCAAAGGATATGGCAGGGATTGTTGATGCCATTGCACATTTATCTGATTGGGAGTGAGTTGAGTGACGTTGACAGAGTGAAGAACTCTCAACTCCCAATCCATCACGGCCTTCCACTACTCATCCACCTCTTGTGTGATCTTTTCTTTCAGTGCGTCCTCTTCAGCTTTTGATAGCTAGACCATAGGCACTGTGTCTGCATCTGTAATGTTTATCTGAAAATCATCTTCACCACTCAGCTCTGCTGTGGACTATGTCTCCAATTCAGCAAATGAGACCGAGGGTGGTTAACTCTTTTGAGTTCAGCTATTTATTTTAGGAGCTCTTCTTCTCTCTGGACCCGTATCAAAGCCAGGTCCCTGCTATGAGATTGCTCCAGCTTTAATTCCATCTCGAGGTCCGTGTTCTTCTCCTCCAATGCTTTATAGACCTCATCTGTTCCTTTGATCGAGGCCACGGCTGGATTCTCTTATTTGTTGTAAGAAGATTGCTTGATCATTTTTTCTTTGTTCAAAGTATTGCAAAGAAGCATTTTCAACGTCCAATTGCACTTGAACTTTCTGAGCTGACAGGGTTGTCGTTAGAAGTTAGTTTGTAACTTCTGTCAACTGTTCATCTTTTTCTTTGCAAGCATCTGATAACTTTGTGAGTAGATCACCTAGCTCTTCCATCTCTTTCTACCGTTGATCTCTTGCTAGCTGACATTGTTCAGCTTCGGCTTTTATCTCCTGTACTTGCCTCTGAAGATTGGTGATGACGTTCATTCTGTCTTCCAACTCTCCTTGGAGAGCATCAATCACCATCTCTAACACCTTGGCCTTTGTGCTACGGCCAAGTGCTTTTGAGCGGAGTCTCTCCGTCATATCCTGCATCTGCCTTGCATATTCATTTACTTGCAAGATTATCTCGTCATTAGAATGCCAGTCCTCCTATCTTGCTAGCTGAGTTGATGTGCCTGCAGCCTCTTGTGTGTCCTTCTGTTGTGTCATGGTTGCTCGTTCTTCTTGCGTGAAGGTAGAGGATTGGTCTTCTTCTTCTTTGTCATCCTGAGGCTTTGTGGATGCCTCGGCTGTTTCTTGCTATGTGAAAGTAGAGGGTGTTTTCTCAGGCTTTGTGGTCTCTTTTGGTGGAGGACTCACTTCCTTTTCTGGCTCAAGTTCTTTCTCTTGTTGCTGCTCTTGTGTAGCAATAGCCTCTTGTGCAGATTCATCTGTCTTTTGCTGTTCAGGCTCTTGTGTAGCTTCAACGGCTTTCTCTTGTTCTAGCTCTGCTTCTTTTTACTCAAATTATGTCTCTTTGGCGGTGTCTTTACCTGCAGGTGATGGTGGTGGGCTTGGCATAGGATTTTCTTGCTGTTCAGTAGACGGTGAAGTGGGTCGGGGAGACTCATAGCCTTGTTCGTGGTGTGCCTCTTCCCTTGCCATTCCCTCGGCCCTCTGGTCCTCTTCCTCTTTTGCTTTCCTTGCCTCTTCTTGGGCTTCTTTCAACTTGAGGGCTTTTGCTTCTTTGTATATTTTTTCCAGAGATTTTGTTGGATCTTCAGCCTCTTTTCTTGTGTGATGCTTTGCCCTTGGGCCTTTAAGTCCACTAGGCACCCATTTCTCTGGGTCCTTCCCTTGTGCTTGTCAACTACGCTAGTAGGCATGCTTTTCTCTTTCAAAACGAGCTTGCTTTTTCAGTAGCTCTTCTTGGTGGGTGGCCACAGCTTTTCTCTTCATCTCCTCTCTACGAGCTCTCTTTTCCTCATTATCAGAGCTCTCGCTGTTGTGCCTTTCCGGTGAGCTTTCAGCCGACTCTTCATCAGATATGTAGGCTCTCTTTGCTGATCTTGTAGCTCCTGGAGATGGTTGTGCTACCAATATCTATGTGTTTTGGTCAGGGGCAGGTGATAGATTGTCGGCCATGCCAATGCCATGGTACGTAATCCTTGTCAAGACTTCTGGAGCACCCAAGTAAGTGATTTTCCCTTCTTTCTTTGTGCCCTTCAAGGTGGTCAAGATGTATTGGGCATGGTCCACCGGTTGCCTGGTTGTTGACTTGAGAACTTGTGTAAAAGTGGTGGCAATCGTGTGATTAGGTGTGGTGTACCTTGGTGGCCTTTTTGCCAAGAAGTGAAAGTGTTGGTGGTATAATCGGGCTGGCTCTTCCACTTGCTTATGAATTAAATCTGCAAAGGTAGCTGCGGTGATCTCTTTGGTAAAAGTTCCTTCTGTTTTCCTGTCCCTTGCTCTCATGGTCATTCCTTATGTGGGTAGTCTGAGTTCCTTTGCCACTATATCTTTAGTTATTACCACTTCGACCTTGTTTCCCTGCGTGTCAGAAATTTGTGTGGTTCCATCTTCTTTAATTGTGGATAAAAGCTTGTAAGCTTTTTTAAAATTCACTCCGCAAGGCTCCTGTTCGTAGAAATCTCTGAGTCCTAGCCTGCGGCGGTTGGCTTCTTTGGTCTCAGGCTTCGAAGCAACATCATATACTTCTTTAGGTAGGAGTTGCAACTCGACCTAATGTCCCTCCTCACTCTTAAATCTGTCAGTGAAGACTGTGGTATGATGCTCTTCTAACTGTTCTTTGGAGAAATAAGCTGCCTTGGCTGCTTTGACTGAATCAGGATCTAGTTGATATGTGAGCAGTTCTTGTAACTTTTTCTTTTGGTTGAGCTTCTTCTTGGCTCTCTCTGCTGCTTGCATGGCACCTATTCAGTGAATAGAGTGTCAAAGTTAGCAGATTCGTGTCAGAATTTCCCCGAAATGTCCTCTAGTTTGAATGCTGACAATTTTGGTCCAATTTGCTTCAATTCAATTTTTGAACAAGCATAGATGCATAACAAGATGCAAGGAACAAAACTGTAAAGTCAAAACAATTTTTGCAACCAAAGTAAATAATCACAATTATTTACAACTGAGTATTTTCTTCAACTTTTTGCAAGCTTAGCTTCATAGGCTTGAAGTATTGTAATGTACCCAACATTTTTCAATAAAAGTATTTCATTCACTTTGCAAATATTTGAGGTTTGCATTTTATTAAGTCAAAGAGCATTCTAATGGAACGATCAGATCAAAAATCGGACTTTAGAATTATTAATTATGATCCTTATTCACTTTAAAACAATAAGGTTGATGGGAAACTTAAGCCTTAAGATTGTATGTAGAGATAAGAGTTGACTCTTGGGAAAGAAGGAGCAATTTAAGGAAAGGAGGAGTATTTTTAGGAAAGGAAGAGGAGGGAGTTAAGTTTAGAGTTCTTGTCTTGGAAGCTAAGATTCTTCTAAAATTGCAGAACCGAAAACGTGCATCAAATTCTGTGTCCGCAAAAAAAAAAAAAGCTGCGAACATATGCGAACTTATCCCTCTATTCTTAGCTGGCCTTGAGAGCCTATATAAAGACCCCTCTTCCCTCGCTTTGAAGCGACAGACACACACTCTCAGAAGCGGAAGCTCTCTTGCCTTGACATCAGAGTTACCTTCTCTCCCTCAACCTCTCTCCCTCAAGCTCTTACCCTCAAGCCATCTCCATCTCCAACTTCTTTTTCTACCATCATCGTGTTACCTCTCAAATTCTTGAGTTATCTTTCTCAACTTTCTCCTTTCTCTTTTCCGATACGATGGCCCCGAAGCGAGTGACTCGAAGCTCGAAGGACGCTCATGTCGCTCCACCTCCAAGGAAGGTGCGGAGGAAGGCATCAACTACTCCAAACGTTGCTCAAGGGAAGTTATTGGTTGCAGAAGAAGTCGAAGCCGTCCAACCTCAAACACGGGAGGTAATCGAACATGTCGCTAATCCGCTAAGACAAATTTATAATTCCGCATTGTTATTCATGTTAACTTGGGAAGCTAAGCATAGGAAACCCACTTAAACCATCCAAGAAACGTGATTCTATCACAAGAGACAAGCATATGTTTTCACAGATTAGTAAAAGAAGTGTTTGATAAATTATCATTGTTTGTTGAATGGTTATTGCTTTATTGTTTGATAAGTTGTTATTGATTGATATGAAGAATTGGTTGATCATGTTTGAAGAATCATTTAAAGAGAAGAATTGTTGAAAGAATATATTTTGTTCCTCGTGGGTAGCGAGATGATTTCGCAATTAGCAGAGATTAAGCTGAGGTTATCGGCTCCCTTTTGTTCCTCGCGGGTAGCAAGATGCCTCGCGGTTAGCAGGATGCCTCGCGGCTAGCGAGATGGGAAGGCTGCATAATTTGTGGTTAGTAAATAAATCCTTTGCAAAAGCTTTGTTGATTAGACAGAGGAAGTCCGCGGGTAGCGGCAAACTCATGAGAAATTGGAAAAGTTATTTTTGCTGAAATATAGGATTGCCTTCATTAGGCCTTGTTTAATTGTTTTGGTATTGTTTGAAGGGCTGTATAAAAGAACCTGTGTTTGGAATTAATTAAGGAATATTGTTTGTATATGTAAAATAGTGTGGTAGTAATTAGAAAACAAGTTAAAAAGTGTGAGTGTGGGGTGGAAAGTGGGGGACTGGCTCAGGTTGCCAGCCAAGGATGGGTAGGCTCGATTAGTCGAGAAACTCTCCACTCGCTCTTAGTAAGAGAAGTGAAACTAGAGACTCATTGTGCCAAGAGTTGAGATGTCCCAAATCTACATGACACAAGATTACTATTTAGTTTAGACTAAGTCTCATATCATATTTATGGTTTATGCATGGCGACCGTGCCTCTTAAACGTGGGAAAAAAGGCGTTGTTTATGGATTCTAAATATGTCAATGGAATTTCATCTTTATATTAGGAAACAGCTTCATTAGAATCTTAGATTTATCGACCTGACTTGTGGCGTATGACCCATATAACCACGTAACCGATGGATAGAGGACTTCCTCTCTTCTGTTGCTTGTATCTCTACTTTGTGGAAATAGAGTAGGGTGTCGTCAATGGAAAAGGAGAATAAAGTAATGCCATCTATCAAGTCGCCCCAATCTTCTCGAGATTGGGGACCTCACAATTGGTATCAGAGCCTAGGTTAAAAAGCTTTAGTTAGCTACTCCAAGCTTCCTTATGTGTATGGTTACTATACCCATTATCCGACTCGTAGAGATATTACACTATGTTGATTGACGTGTACCATAGTTATGGTTGAAACCTCTATCATATTTTTTCATGGAGAGATCTTTTGTAGACCCCTATATGACATTTTGATCATTTTATGAATAGAAGATTGAGTTGTTTATCTACAAAGAAATTGTTTGGCTGGTTAAGTCATGCAAGTGAGTTATTTTTGGTGGATTGAATAACCCATGACTGGTTAAGTCATGTGAGTGAGATAGTCATGACTGGTAAGTCATGGGGTTAAGTTTTGATGGACTGGTTAAGTCACTATTGGTTAGGTCATGTGATTGAGTTTTAATGAATTGGATAAGTAAGGATTGATTAAGTCATACGATTGAGCTTTTAGTGGACTGGATAAGTCTAAGTTTGGAAAATACCCTATTGATTTGAGTTATTATAAACATTGATGTACACTCACGGGAATCCTCAAATCACTTCTACGTTGAAAAACCCTCAGAACGATGCTATCTATATGGAGATTCATGAGAAGAAGTTGTTGCTCAAACAAATGCAACCACCTTCTTTTAAAGGAGAGGGTGATGATATTCAGAGAAATGCAGAAGTATGGATTGAAGCTATGGATGATTACTTCTCTGCTACAAGGACCACACCTACAAATCAAGCGATGTTAGGGATGTTTTGTCTCTTAGGGGAAGCAAAATTATGGTGGAAACAACATTGTCGTGACATGGGAATGTTGGAGAACTCTTAGAGTTGGTGGGAGATCAAACAAGCGTCGAAGGAAAGATACTTACCTCCTGCCCATGAAGCGATAAAGATGAATGAGTTCTTTATCTTGAAACAATACAGTTTATCCTTGGAAAAGTACTACTCAAAGTTTGTAAGACTTAGATGTTACGCACCATCAATGACCATAGAGCAGCAGGTAGCTCGCTTTTGCCAAGGTTTAAGAGAACCAATTAGCTCGTGATTGGAAACCATGAAGCCTACCACTGTACAAGATTCTTTACTATGAGCTAAACCTTTGATGAAGGAGCAAGGGATTACAAGAAGAATTGAGCAGAATCAAAGATTCAACGATAGACAACCACAAAGGGTTTATGCCGCTACTACGCAAGATTCTCGACGCTTGAATGTTTGATGCTTTGAATGTGGAGAGATGGCCATTATCGGAACACTTGTCCACGACTGACTAATGGAGCAGCAGTATCAAGTGAAGCAATCTAAGGATGTCACCCTTTTTTACATAATGATGGTCACTAGTAATTAGAGAAGAAGTATCCTCACTTTTCCTCAAGATGAGGACATCTCGAATCCCTAAGTTGGGGAGATTGTAATCTACCCAACATTTTTCAATAAAAGTATTTCATTTACTTTGCAAATATTTGAGGTTTGCATTTTATTAAATCAAAGAGCATTCTAATGGAACGATCGGATCAAAAATCAAACTTTAGAACTATTAATTATGACCCTTATTCACTTGAAAACAATAAGGTTGATGGGAAACTTAAGCCTCAAGATTGTATCTAGAGATAAGAGTTGACTCTTGCGAAAGAAGGAGCAATTTTAGGAAAGGAGTATTTTTAGGAAATGAAGAAGAGGGAATTAAGTTTAGAGTTCTTGTCTTAGAAGCCAAGCTTCTTCTAAAATTGGAGAGCCGGAATCGTGCATCGGATTCCGTGTCTGCAAAAAAAAGGGAGCTGCGAACGTATGCGAACTTATCCCTCTATTACTAGCTAGCCTTGAGAGCCTATATAAAGACCCCTCTCCCCTCACTTTGAAGGGACACACACACACTCTCAGAAGCGGAATCTCTCTTTCCTTGACGTCAGAGTTACCTTCTCTCCCTCAAGCTCTTACCCTCAAGCCATCTCCATCTCCAACTTCTTTCTCTACCATCATCGTGTTACCTCTCAAATTCTTGAGTTCTCTTTCTCAACTTTCACCTTTCTCTTTTGCGATACGATGGCCCCAAAGTGAGCAAGGACGCTCATGTCTCTCCACCTCCAAGGAAGGTGCAGAGAAAGGCATCAACTACTCTAAACGTTTCTCAAGGGGAGGTATTGGTTGCGGAAGAAGTCAAAGCCGTCCAACCTCAAACACGGGAGGTAATCAAACATGTTGCTAATCCGATAAGACAAATTTATAATTCTGCATTGTTATTCATGTTGACTTGGGAAGCTAAGCATAGGGAACCCCATAAACCGCCCAAGAAACGTGATTCTATCACAAGAGACAAGCATATGTTTTCACAGATTGGTGAAAGGACTGTTTGATAAATTGTCACTGTTTGTTGAATGGTTATTGCTTTATTTTTTGATAAGTTGTTACTGATTGATATGAAGAATTGGTCGATCATGTTTTAAGAATCATTTAAAGAGAAGAATTGTTGAAAGAATATATTTTATTCCTTGCGGGTAGCGAGATGATTCCGTAAGCAGAGATTAAGCTGAGGTTGTCGGCTCTCTTTTGTTCCTCGCAGGTAGTAAGATGCCTCGCGGGTAGCGGGATGCTTGACGGTTAGCAATATGCCTCGCGGTTAGCGGGATGGGAAGGTTGCACAATTCGCGGTTAGCGAATAAACCCTTTGTAAAGGCTCTGTTGGTTAGACAGTGGAAGTTTGCGGGTAGCGGCAAACTCATGAGCAATTGGAAAAGTTTTTGTTGTTGAAATATAGGCCTGGCTTCATTAGGCCTTGTTTGAATTTTTTTGGTATTGTTTGAAGGGCTGTATAAAAGAACCTATGTTTGGAATTAATTAAGGAACATTGTTTGTATATGTAAAATAGTGTAGTAGTAATTAGAAAACAAGTTAAAAAGTGTGAGTGTGGGGTGGAAAGTGGGGCTGGCTCAGGTTGCCAGCCAAGGATGGGTGGTTTCGATTAGTCGAAAACATCTCCACTCCCTCTTATTAAGAGAAGTGAAATTAGAGACTCATTGTGCCAAGAGTCGAGATGTCCCAAATCTACGTGACACAAGATTACTCTTTAGTTTAGACTAAGTCTCATATCATATTTATGGTTTATAGATGGTGGCCGTACCTCTTAAACATGGGGTTAAAGGCACGGCAAAAATAGTGCAAAAGTAAAAAATCACGATTATTTACAACGGTGATAATTTTTTTGCAAAGCTTACAAATTTTGACCTAGACACATTCTATACACCTAAAACAAGTCCTAAATTGAATTTGGTCATGTCGGCATCACTTTGTGCTTTGTTGACTCTGAAATCACCGTTTTTTGTGACTACACTGCCTGTTGGGTTGGTCAGTCGACTTTGAGGCTTTGGACTTGTCCGCAACATAGTCGTGAAGCAACTCATTCAATTATGGACCATTTGGAGTCAGTTTGACTCCATATGTCGGATTTAACGCTTTGTAGCCTTCGAGACATTTTTTTATTTTCGAGAGCTTTGCTTGATTGATTTTACTAAACCAATCATATACATTGTATATGAACCTCATAGGCAAGCTATTTGTGGAATCAAATCGGAATTCTGGCATTTGCCAAAAACCTAGCTTTTCTACTGGGTACCCCCTCGACCCCTGCCAAATGGTCAACTGATGGTATAGAAAGGTTCTATTATGTTAGGGCATGCTGCAGTTCAAATCCCATCTGATTTGGTCGAGCTGACAGGCCGCTATGGTCAATTTTTGGTCGTAGGTCTTCGTGCACTGCTCGGTTTCTAGGGTTTTTTTCTAGGGGTTTAGACTAGCTACCGACTGTACAAAATGGATAATTGACAAGTAAAGAACTTACCCCTCATGCCTCATGTGAGACGGCGCTGAAAACGGGTAACTGATGGACTCCGAAAAAGACGCGCGAAAGAGGTTGAAATCTCTCTCTGCAAAGGCCGCAAGTGGAAATGAGGTGGTTTTAGCCTACCTTGGATATCTATACCCAGACTTCCCGAACCAATTTTCCCCAGATTCCCCCGTTAGTCCTACTAGGCCGTGAAATCTATGTTAGACTCAAAAATTTTCCTGATTAGATTCCTGTAGCTCATTCTGGAAGAATTTTGCAAAAGTAGGTCTGACCACCTAATTTAGGCTTCCCGCTTCCATCTTCTGGTTTCATTGAAAATTTTTGTGCTTGTTTGCCTTGTCTTTCTAATCACCATCGTGTCTTTCATTTTTCCATATGAGCTTCCTTGCTATTTATTATTGATTTTTGACCTATTTATTAAAAAAATCAAAGAAAATAGTAAAATGCTCTAAAAAAGTAAAGTGAAAATTGAATAATTAAGAAAATCCATTTAAAAACATAGCTTTGATGTTTTTTGTTGGATTTTTCTATTTTTAAGTCGCATTATCAATAAGAATGATAAAAAATACCCAAAGAAGACTATTTTTTAATGATTTTTTGATAGTATATACACTACTTACAATCATCGGAAGATATTATCAGTGAATTTTTCCTTGATGATGAATTATAAGGACATTATTAGGTAATTTTGCAAAAAAATCACACGTTAACATCGAACTTTCTCCTCCCTCTTCAAACATTGCCCTTAATTACTTAGTACTTAGTGCCCTTCCAGCCCTCCTAGATGGCGTACTCCGGGACGATTGTGTGCATGGGTTGAACAATCGTGTCTATGCATAGCGTGGTTGGCTCTACCATGCTTTGAAGATCAATGCAATTCAAACCACTATGCTGTGCAAGAGCTGGGTCTTGAGTAATTAACTGAAGGGTTTTTGATGTCGAGGTTTGCTACTGATGTCTTCCAAAGAGCAAGTCTTGTAGCTTGTGTGCTCTGTTTGATTGTACCATCAGGATGCTTCAGCACACTGCTTTCTTTAGTTGTTGGTAGCACTTTTGTTTGTTGTCGAGATTTTTCTCGCCATTGGTAGCTTGATTTGCTTGTTGTTGTATGGTGTGGTGGAGTCTTTTGAGACTTAACTTGCCATTGCTTTATTGGTTTTACGGTTTGTGGAGAAGATAAGTGCTCCTTTTTCTTCCAAACCAATTTCATGCTAGGTTCCTTGCTCAGAGATACTCGTCTCTGTGTTTTAACCCTTGGAACCTTCTTTGTTTTGTCGGTGAAGTTTTAGGCACCCAGATCTGAATCCGTTTATCCTTAAGCTGTGCTTTTGGTACCCAAATTTGCTCAACTCCTTGCATGCTACTTGTAGTA
Organism: Adiantum capillus-veneris; assembly: GCF_014529385.1. Classification (NCBI taxonomy): domain Eukaryota; kingdom Viridiplantae; phylum Streptophyta; class Polypodiopsida; order Polypodiales; family Pteridaceae; genus Adiantum; species Adiantum capillus-veneris. The sequence goes on from NW_028221680.1 coordinate 23,541, forward strand.
TTTGCTTGTTGAGGGGATCGAGAATAATGACTACGTTGTGGTTTGGTCTGTTGATTACTTCTTTTCCATTCCTCCTTGCTTGGTGCAATTGGAACAATGAGTTGCCCGCCTTTAGGTGATAGCTTTAGCTGATTTGTATCCCAATTTAGTACTGCTTTGTTTGTTCGCATCTAGAAAATTCCAAGAACCATCGTCTCATTCATGTGTTCATCTGGTAAGTATACAAACTGATGAGGATATGAACATCCATGTACTATCACGTTCAAGTTGACTACTCCCAATGTTGGGGTTGGGTTCTTGTTGCATCCCTTGATTGTCGCTATTCCTGCTGTCAATGCTTGACTTGTTGCTTTCTTGTACGTGGAATAACTTACTGCATTTACTCTAGCTCCTGTATCGACCAAAGCATTGGTGCTATGATTGTTGAGCTGTATTTTGATGTGCAGGTCCATTTTTTCTAACCAATCATCATCTGTTGAAACTGCATTTAGGTAATTTCCATTGTCGGTCATCTATTTCTAGAGTGTTGAGGGGAATCGGTATATGTTGATTCTTGAGAGCAGCTTTTCATTTGAGTACTCGAAGCCGAGCTTCCTCTTGGGCTTCATCAATAACCTGTTGTCGTTTAATCTTTCTTTGCTTGGCTGCATGCATTCTTTCTAGCAATTCATTAGTTAGCAGCAAATTGTATTTCTTTAAATGACATTCACAAATCCAATTAGCCATTGATTCACCATCTAGGGTGGACAATTTTACTGCTCCACTTGGAGATACATCTCAATGATAAACGGTCCGCTTTCCTTTTTCTTAAACTTGGGAACGTGTTGCTTAAGGGAATAGACTAAAACTAAGTCTCCTTTCTTGATGATTTTTGTGATTAAGTGGGATCAAAAAACTTTTTTTGTTTTTGCTTTTGTGCATAGATGTGAGCTACAGCAGTTAGCCTTTGCTCATTTAGCTTTTCCAAATATTCAAGTCTTTCTGACAATTCATGTCCAGTCCAATCAAGATTTCTTGCTACCCTTAATGTCGGCAATAGAAATTCTATTGGCAGTATGGCATCAAGACCATAAACAAGGTTAAAGGGTGTAGCATTTGAAGCTGTTTTGAATGAAACTCGATAAGCCCATAGAGCAGCATGGAGATTCATTTCCCAATCTATCCTTCCAGAACTAACCACTTTAGTCAACACCGAGCTAAGAATTTTATTCATATGCTCAGCTTGTCCGTTTGCTTGTGGGTGATAGGGACCTGACTTGTTATGGATGACCATAAACTCATTAAGCAAATACTTGATTACCTCATTGAGGAAATGAGTTCCCCGATCACTAACAATTTTTATTGGAAGTCCATATCTCATGAATACATACTCATATAAGAATGCAGCAGTGGTTCTGGCATCATTCTTTGAGTTGCTTTAGCCTCGTCCCACATGGTCAAATAGTCTGTAGCTAAAATGATATATTGAGCTTGGGTCTTATAAGTAGGTGGCTGTATTGGTCCAACAACATCGATACCCCATTTTATGAAAGCTCTAGCGCCCATCATTGGTCTTAAGGGCATGCTATCTACACGTGTTGGCATTTTTTCTCGTTGACAAGCATCACACCTTCGAACATATTCTTTAGCATCTACAAAATGTGTTGGCCACCATATGCCTGCCATCAAGATTGCTCTTGCGGTGGTCTCCCTAGAAAAGTGACCTCCAGCTAATCCAGCATGTACTTGTTCTATATTCAGAATATACTCGTCTTCATTTGCACAAAGACGCAAATGTTGATCCTTACCTCTCCAATACAATTGGTTTCCAATAAGAGCATAGTCTCTTGCTTCAGTTTCAATTGCTCTTTGACAGCGTTTACTCACATCCTCAGGAAATGTTTGGCTTGATAAGTAAGTAACTAAATAGTTACTCCACTTAGGAACATGTGACATTTGAAACAATGTTACATGAGATATGGGTGTTTGTTTTTGACATTGAGGGCAATCCTTTACAAAAGATCGAACATCACTTCTCATAGTCGGCCAAAAGACTCCAAGTCTCAAGATTCGTAGCATAGTTTGGTCTTCCGCAAAGTAAAGTCCTACCATGGTAACATGTGCTTGACTTAGATACTGTTGTTTTTTCTTCAGGATTAATGCATAAGAGAAATATCCCGTCTCAATTTCTTTTGTATAGCCTACCAGCTAGTAGTTGATACATAGCCGATTGCTCGATTTAATCCGATCGTAAGAGGAAGTGGTATTTCTGAATCCACTTGAGCTATTGTCATCAACACAATGTTTTCCAACCATCGAGGTATCATGTCCACGGAGAATAAATAGGCATCTGGTAGATCATCGTCTATCCCTTTAGGTGATTCTTATGAAACAATCCTTGACAAATGATCTACTCATAGATATGTAGTGCCCTTTTTTACAACCACAATGAAATCAAATTCTAGAAGAATGATGAACCATCTCACTATTCTTCCTGTGCTGCATGACTTGTTGACAAAATACAACAAAGCTTGGTGGTCCACAAAGAACACAAACTTGTTGGCTAACAGATCATGTCTATACTTTTTAACGTCATAGATCATTCTTAATCCTTCCCTTTCGGTGGTGGTGTAATTATTTTCTTCCATGTTCAATTGTTGGCTAGCATAAGAAATAGGAAAGTCAATTTTTCTGTCTCCTGGTTGAGCTAGTATACAACGACTAGCAAAATTGGAAGAATCTACATGTACATAGAATATCTTATTCCAATCTGATGCTTTCAATATTGGAGCTGAGGTGAGAGCTTGCTTAAGCTTCGTGAAGAATTCTTCACATTCCTCGATCCACTCAAAGTGTGTAATCAAGCTATACATGGGTTTTGCAATTATCGCGTACATGTAGATGAATCGTCAGTAATATACAATGCCTTATGAAGGCTTGTACCCCTTTGACTGTTGTTGGTCTTGGCAAATCAGCAATGACATGAATCTTCTCAATATCAATAGCTATGCCATTTTTAGACACTATATGTCCAAGAATTTTTCCTTGTCTACCCATGAATATGCACTTTTCAGGATTTAAGCAAATCCTATAAAGTCTACATTTTTTTAATACCTTCTTGAGGTGTTCAAAATTATTAGCCCGGATTGATGAATGTACGCATAGATCATCCATATCAACTTCTAAGAATTTCCTAAGGTATTCTTTGAAAGCATCGCTCATCAACCTTTGAAATGTGGCTGGAGCATTAGTTAACCCAAACGGCATAAACCGATAGGCAAATATATCCCATTTTGTTGCAAAAGCAGTTTTATGCTCATCTTTTGGGTCAACCAAAAGTTGATTGTATCCCGAAAAGCCATCTAAGAAGCTGTAAGCTTCTTTTCCTGAAACTCATTCCAAAACATGCTCAGTTATCGGAAGAGGAAAGTTGTCTCTAATGGTAGCTGCGTTCACCTTTTTGAGATTAACACACACTCGTAATTTTCCGTTCTTCTTGGGTACTACCACAATTGGAGCCACCCAATCTGTGTGTTCAATTTCATAAATGAATTAGGCTTCCTTTATTTTTTCAATCTCTTCTTTTATCTTCTTGGAAAATGTTTCATTATACGTGTATAGCCTTTGTCTACTTGGTTTCACATCATCTCTCATGGGTATGGTATGTTGACAGATTTCTGGATCAACACCCTTGAGATCCTTGTAAGACCAAGCAAAGATATCTAGATATTCCTTTAACGAGCTCAACAAGAGCTCTTCTTCTTCTACTGTTGGGTCGTTCGCAATGTAAGCAGGTCTAGGATCTTCTCCTGGTTCAGTCAACTCTATCTTTTTAGCATTTTCAGGCCCTTCATAAGACTCACCCTGTTTCCGTAGTTCGCTAACAGGTTGTTCGACTATGATTTTTTGATCTTGGAGAGTATACTTTTTGTAATGGGATGGAACACTCATTACATCCTTACCATCCTCTTCCGTGGTTTCCATTTCGGTCGTGTATATCTCCTTTAGATCTTTTTTCAACTCTTGCTATTTCTTTTTTTTGCTCGACTCGGGTCATGAGTGGTTTCTTATCTTGTGGTTTGCTTGAGTACCCTTCCTTGTTTTTCTCGATGTTTGAGACATTTTTGAATTTTTGTTTGAAGGATATCTGTCAGTGATTTTGTCCTTGACACAATCATTTGCATCTCTCTGCATCAGGAATTGTGTTCTACTAGAGACTGATGGCATAGGTCGTGTTTTCACGTTTCTGGTGTCTCTCTTTTGTTTATACCATTTTTGTCTTCTTGATTTTTGGTTTGGAAAGCCAAAAAAAAATTCCTCCCCTCCTTTTAAGAGTAGCTTAGCTCTCATATGTTCTTTTTCTGACCTCAAACCTTCTGAGGTATCTCAGTGTTAATCTAACTCATCATTTGCGTCGTAATAGAGGTCTAAAAAGACTTGTTGAGCTTTCATTAAGTCCTTGGGTTCCTCTTTTTTGTCTTCAATGTTGAGGATTGAAATCATTTGGATGGGGATTATGTCGTAGCCATCCTCATTGCAAAATTGAGTAGGCATAGACGTATTCACACATACATCCATGGTCGCTAAAGTTTGAGTTCATTCGAATGGCTCAAACAAATGCTCTGGAAAGGGTTCAGGTACGTAGGCTTTGTCTGTGTAGTCCCTTTCTAGGATACATTCTTCTTGTCTTAAGCTTCCATTTTTTGAAGCTCCACACATCCAAATAGAAGTGTCTTTGTTTAACCAAGATGGAAGCTTAGTTTCAGCCGAAGAGACTGAATCAAACTCTTGTATGGGTGTTTTCAAGACATCTCTATAAGTGTGATCTTTTAGATTTACTCTTGTTATAGATGCCACTTGATTCAAGTACAGACAATTTTTTTCCCAATCTTGGATAAGTTGTACCTGTCGCATGAAAGGTCTTCCCAATATGATTTCATAGTTGAGTTTTTTCCCAAAGTCTACTATGGCAAAAGTGTGTCATTAGGAGAAAGTTGGACTCACTTTTGGACCTTTCAGTTCTAGAGAGAGAGTGGCGCTCAACCAATGAGGAAGAGGCTAATGTTACGTTGAAAATCGACATTTTGGAGTCAAGCTCTTTGAAAAAAAAGGGAGGAAATTTTATTTTGGTTCATCAAATCGCACAATTTCATGCTTTCAAGGCATAAATGCCGTAAGTCGTACTAACTATGTACCGAGGAATTTCAGAACTTTCATTGAAGACTCTATCTAGTACTTTGTTCCCGCCCAAATATGACTTTGAGTAGCTCTACTTCCCTCTCAAAACTTCTTCCCTTCTGTGTATTTGCGCTAACCTTTCTGTGTATTCATTCTACTGCACACCATGTCTACTTCTCGAAGGCCTAGCACTACCATTGACTCTGTTAGCATTTTTAACAGTTATACTACAGACGATCAAGCATGGATTCCATCTCGTATAACTATCGGAAGTTGGGTTCTACTGCAAACTAGGAGGAGGAAGAGGAGGCAACGCAATGATTTCGTGGAGGCTTTCAAGGGTTAAGTTAAAGAGTTTAAAGTGTGTGCACAAAGCAAGCGGGTGAGAGGTCCTCATACAACATGCTTTCCAGCATGCAGACTTAAGGTTGCAAACATCTCCTCCAAGTTTTCCAAGGCAGCAAGGATTGGTCCCTGCCTACTTTGCAAATTAGTGAAAGCTTCAGGAATAAGTTGTTTCAGGATATACAAAAGTCCCTCAAGTATTCAATTGCCACAAAAATAGTTCAGCACGCACTATTTATGCCTCTTGAAGTGTTTGCAGATTTTTTCTTTGATGAGCAAATAAGAACTACCACAACAATGTTCATTTGCAAGTCTGAGAGCTGTTTGGACTTTTTAGATGATAACTGGGATAGGAAACAATCACAGAACAAAATCTGTATTTTGCAAAAGAAGTCCATAATTTGCAAGTTCATTATAAGCTCTCAAAATTTCTTAGTATCGTTTTACTATATTAAATATCATCTTCTTAGTGGGCAGCTTATTCCACTCGACCAAGATACAGAGAACAGCCTCGAGAACAAACCTTTATCAATGGAGCTCTACTTTCGAGACAGCCTACTTATTGTGATGGAGACAATGTCAAGCACAACTCTGGCACAGCTCAGGATAGATCTTACATGTGAAGAACTTCCACTTTTGCCGGAATTGTATGCATTCAGTCTCAACAATAGAAAGGTGCTTACTAAATCGATAAATTTTGATTGTGTTTAATACATTATGACTGAATCTAACTTTTTCTTCTTTTCAGATTCCGAGGCGCAAGGAGAAAACAACATTGTGCAAGGAGTCACTAACAAATACACTTCACTTAATTGCTTCCATCAGAAGCTAGGTCACATACCTTGTGCACGCAAAGAGCTTTGATGCCATGCAAACCATGATGTACTCTTCAAAATGACTAATGCAGAGATATTTTTTGGCAGTCAAACAATGTTTCAAAAATGTACATTTTCAATGTTTCAAAACTTTACATATTGTGTTGTTTCTGTCAAGAGTAATTTGCTCCCTTTCCCTGCTACTGCCCTCTCCCCCGGTTTGTGCCACTCGTCCCTTGCCCTCTGCTCCGGTTGCTGCTACCTCTGCCTCTGGGGATGCTAGTCTCGAGCATCCTTTTGCGTCGCTTGAAATCATGGGCCTCTTCCACGGCTTCCCATGCTTCTTGCACCTGTGAAGCTTCCCATTGTTCTTGCTCTTACCGTCGATATGCAGCCCATTCTTCTACTTCTGCGGCATCCGCATAATATTGGTGTATTGCTTCTTGCATATTTCGAACTTCTTCTTGAGTCTGATTGTGGCGTTGCGTCATTTCGTTAATGCGAGCCTCTTCGAACTCGTCAGCTCTCGCCGCTTCCTCTCTTGTGCGTCTGTTTACCGAGATTATAATGTGCTGGATGGCCATTACAGAAAAATGTCGCACATCGTTGTTGGTGTAGTTATGTAATCGAAGTTCCTGTAGAAGCGTGATACAAACATCTGTTGCTTCATATATACGTTGCAGAAAATAATAAAACAGCAAATTACTTACGTTCGGTATATCCATAATTTGACTAATGAGCAACACGGCGTTCAAACAGGTTCGCCAGCCACAGCTATAGTCATCAGTCTGCGTAGGCACGGTTACCCGTTCGTGCTTGACTACATTTCCTAGATCATGTTCTAACAAAAGATTCTCTACACAACATACAAGTTTTTTCGCGGCACTACATACATAACCACTTGAGTCAGCAACACATTGCAAAGAGACGACGCTACACTGCTTTCCAAATGTACCCAAATGGACCTTACGTTTTTACACAACCGTGAAACATCCTGCTTTGCCCGGAGTTTGCGTAGTAAACAATCTTAGCTTCCATGTCAAATAACATCAGACTCCAATGATCACTACAAAGACACCATCAAAGATGAGGAGAGATTCGCAATGCAAGATGTTTTTTACAAGGCAAGAAAATGCTCACGATTGATTGTACACAGTGACCAGAAAGCGCGCTAGATCAAAGTTGACTCTGCTAAACCAGCTCATCAGACTCAAAAAGGAAACTGAGTTGTTTTGTAGATAAGGCAATATCAGCGGATCTATTACGTATACTTTCTCTTGAACCTCAGGGGGCAGAAGAGAGACAGAGTGGCTAACATGAACAAATGGCAAAGATTAGACTTGAACACTAAGTGAGTCAATACCGAGTGAGTGGGGTAGCTATCGAATTCCATACGCCACTAATTCGCTTGGTATTGACCCATGTCTTGGCTGAAATGAAGAAAAACTTGACGACTACCACAAAGACATGGGTCAATACCGAGCGAGTTAGCGGCGGATTCCAATTCCATAAGCAACTGACCCGCTTGGTATTGACCCATGTGTTTAAGGTAGTCAACCATCATAAAGAAAAACTTGGCAACTGCCACAGAGACATGGGTCAATACCGAGCGAGTAGTACCAAAATCCAATTTCATTAGCCACTGTCTCGCTTGGTATTGACCCATGTCTCGGTAGAGACCCATTTAATGAGCATAAGAATTAAAGAGCATGACAATTACCACAAAGCAACATTGACAACCTCATTTGTTGCAAGCGAGTCGGTGAAATTGCGCATGCACATAAAGTCTACATTATCGAGGTTGGTAATGCAGGCCTCCTCTGACCTTGCAGGCAGCTGTATGTGCGCATGCAGAGGCGCTGAGCTCAACAAAATTCTCAACTCCTCTTCATTCTCCTCGTTGATTTGCTCTAAAATAATTGACTCATCGAATACGTTGGATGGACCTTCTGATGCAGAGCCTTGCCCTTCCCTTTCTTGAGCTAGCTCCCTAGCTGCCTCAGGCTCCTCCCTAACAGCCTCCCTAAAAGCCTCAAGCTCCGGATCATTTTTCTTCAATATTGGTTGCTCCATAGATGCCTCAGGCTCCACCTTGACCTGCTCTTGTCCCTCATCATCCACAATGGGCTGCGGATCCTCCATGACTTGCTCATTTTGGTGTCTAGCTAGCTCCTCGATAACTGTTTCTGTTTCTTCCATGACTGCCTCAGGGTCCACTCTGGCTTTCTCTTGGCCCTCTGCGGCTATCTCAGCCTGCCCATCTATGTCGTTTCTCTCGAACCGTGATCGGGTTCTTCTGCTGTTTGTTTCAACCCTAGACGACTCTGTCTGTCATGCACGAGGATGGAGAGGGGGGATGTTGAGAATATCCATGGTTCTACCATCCCGGATAGGCACTGGCTGAAGCAGCCCATCATAGCGAAAACGAAGCCTACGAAGAGTATCAAAATCCCGCGGTATGATAGTGACACGGTGTGCATGGGCAGCCAGGATATATCCATCGCTGAAGAATTCCACGAGGTAGTCTTTAGCAATTTCTTGAAGGCAGAGGAGTGCACTGCTAGCCCATCACATGCCGACTCTCCACTCCTCGCAAATCTCCCGCACTACTCGCTGGAAAGGGAGACGTGGAATAGCAGGTTGAACGTGTCGTTCTATCCTGCGGAGCTCTTACAGTACACCACTGTGAGCCTCATATCGGCGTCTTCTTGCTTGAGCATTCAAAGATTCACCTGTTGCCCTCCTAGCGAAGGCCTTTACACGAGGCATCTCTACAAATACAATAACACCAAAAGACAATTCATTTGTCAGCACAAGGGACTTCAGATATAAGAAAAGGTCAGTACCAAGCGAAAAGATGGATAGGAAAGAGTTGCCTTGCCTTATTCGCTCGGTAGTGACCTCAGAAAATAGTAATGGTAGACATGAATTATATTTTCTGAGGTCACCACCGAGCAAATAGGTGCATAGGAAAGAGTTTGCCTTGCCTTATTCGCTCGGTATTGACTTCAAAAATAGTAATAGCAGATATCACTTACATTTTCTTAGATCACTACCAAGCGACCAGGTTTTCAACCCCTGCAACAAAATACCTTATTCGCTGGGTGGTGACCTCAGAAAAGTGTACAAGCAAGCGAACAGGTTTGCATCCGCTGATACAAAATACCAATGTGAAGGAGATCTTAAATCGATGCGGTTCTAACTGTCATGTCGTTCCCTCCCATCACCTCCCCTAATATCAGGGGGATGATACCATTGATTCTCTCTCCCACGTCCACCTCTCATGAAACCTCATGGCAGTACCACCCCTCACAGACCACTCACTGATAAGCCAGAGCCCAGGCTCTGCTTTTTAGGCATGTCTGAAAGTCTATTTAAGAAGCAGTTGTTTCAGAACCTCCCTCAGGGTTTCGCAGATCAACTAAAAGAAGCTTAGGATAGTGGTGATGCCTTTCCAAGGTATACTCCCACAGCGCCAACAACACCGCATCCGGGCCCTCCTCATGAGGTCCCCCCTTGGGCCTCCCCCGATGTTACCTATAATGTTCTCGAACGACACAGCTCAGGAGTGGCTGTTGTCAACACGGCAGTCAATTCTCGAGGTAAGCCGCTGTTAATTCTTTGCTTTCTGCTCCCGATTTCCAAGCTCCTAGTTTGAAGAGCTTACTTGCTAAATGCTTTGTGCAGGATGCTAGCCTGAAGCTGCAGCAAATGCTGATCGTTAGGCAGAGGGTCTCAATCTTTAAAAACACTCTAGAAGCAAGAAGGCCTGAAGACATGTAGCGATTGCTCGCCTAGAATGGCTCTATGGAGGCAATCATTAATTGGTATTGACCTCTGTACTAGCAGACATCACTTAACTTTTCTTTTGGTCAGTACCAAGCGAATAGGGCCCTTCGAACTAAGTGACCGTACCTTATTCGCTTGGTACTGACCAACTACACAAAATACAAGCGCATTGGACCGAAATCAAAACGCGTATTCGGTAAAAGAAAGCCCTAAATCCGCAACAAGCAGGGGTTACCTTTCCCTTACTTGCTTAGTATTGACCTCTGTACTAGCAGACATCACTTAACTTTTCGTTTGGTCAGTACCAAGCGAATAGGGCCCTTCGGACTAAGTGACCTTACCTTATTCGCTTGGTACTGACCAACTACACAAAATACAAGTGCACAGAAGGGTAGTAAGTAGAATACCTCTTCACTGTGTGTAGAGTTCCACGTCGCTAAAGCACTGCAGAACAAGAGTAAGAGAAGGAGGATGCGCGAGAGTAAGAGGTGATGGAGTTTGCTTACCTCGTAGCGTCGATGGGGGTAAAGTTAATTAGAATGATGCGCAATAGAGGACGCGAAAAGAGGCAGAATAGTTGAAACTTGAGATGTTTGGCGGGGGTAATGCCTCAACTTAGAATGCTTACCTCGGGGAGGTTGACAACTTCACTTGTGCGCGAGATTGTGGTTGGTAAATCGTACTACATGGGAATCTGAGACCATTTAATACTGGTTGTCCTTGAGAGCGCAGCCCACGTGCCTTTATGAGTGACCGTTAAGGGTCAGACAGACACCAATTGCCCTTGCAGTCGCCATCTCCATCTCCATCTCGCATCTTCTGCTTGGCCAGCTCTCGTGCCTTTGCCTTTTCTACGCCCTTCCCCTTGGCCAGCTCTCGTGATCCTGCGTTTAGAGTCAGACGCCGATCGCCCTTGCATTCGCCATCGCCTTTGCATTTTCTGCGCTCTTCCCCTTGGCCAGCTCTCGTGATCTTGCGTTGAGTGACCTCCATTGGGTCGAGTCCTTTACTGTCACTTCGCCATCGCCATCGCCCCGCTCTGGTTCTTGCTGTCGGTGGCCTGCGACATCACCATCCAACTCGGTGCAATTGGATATTGCAGAGACAGGTTCTTTCTCCCTGCCTCTCTCCTTCCTGTGTGTTTTTAACTGTGTGCGCACCGAAGCCACTGCGTTAGGGTAAAAACGCATGCATGGTTGGAATAATTACTCATTATGTGACCGTATCGCATTCATGGTTGGAATAATTACTCCTTATGTGGTGACCGTATCGCATTCATGGTTGGAATAATTACTCCTTATGTGACCGTGCCTGAGTTTGAGCATAGTGAGTGAGTATGCCTATAAATCTATCATTGATAACATAATATGCTATGTTCTTATCCACCTGTTCCGAATGCCACAAGAAAGAACCAAGCGAATAGGGCCCTTCGGAGATTCTTGGGGGCCCTACTCGCTTGGTACTGACTCAACTAACGTCACCACTTATGACATTAGCGCACGGGACATGACCCGTTGATAGGGCCATTCGGTGATTCTTGGGGCCCCTACTCCATTGGCTCTGACTCAACTAACGTCAACTCTTATGACGTTAGCACATGGGATAGAACCAAGCGAATGGAGTTCTTCGGAAATTCTTGGGGGCCCTACTCGCTTGGTTTTGACTCAACTAACTTCAACTCTTATGACATTAGCACACGGGACAGAACCAAGCGAAGAGGGTCCTTCAGAAATTCTTGGGGACCCTACTCGCTTGGTTCTGACTCAACTAACGTCACCTCTTATGACATTAGCGCACGGGGTCAAACCAAGAAAAATAGGACATTGAGGGGTACTCGAGGCCCAACATTCGCTTTGTTATGACACCAAATATTTTGGCTTGCTTTTTCTTTCAGTCATGGGGATCATAGTCCTGGAGACAGACATGAGCGAGGATACATGTGAAGAAAAACTATTCACATTCTTATATAACGCCCGTGCCCATCACCGTGCACCAGAACTATCAGGAATGTTCAATGCAGAGTTTTCTATACAGAGGATTATAGATTGCTCCTTTGAGTACCTACAAAACCATTTGCAACAGTATGAGGCAGTCACTCGTGACAATTCCATGACAGTTGATGGCATGAGATATGTGCACCCTGCCGACCTTGACCCTGACAAGAGTCCTTCAAGGAGACTGAATCACTGTCTTGAAAAGTGTCCCTCCAATGCACTGCTTGTACAAGACAGGTGTATGAAGCCCTTAAAAAAATTTCGCTTATTGGAATTCTACCATGGGTTTGTATGTTACTTATACTTGCAGACGGATGGCGAGTCAGAGACTTCGCAGTCAAGAACTTTCGGTAGTTGTCCATTGGCGCCGGAGGAAGAGGTAGAGGATGTGGAGGTGCAATTCAACCCAGAAGAAGAGCGGGAAGAGGTACTAAAGGAAACATTTGATGCGGGCTTAACTCTTGTTTCTCTTGCGGATGCAGCAATAGGGTGCAAGCAAGAAAGCCCAAGTATGGAAGCAACTTTGCCTCTGAATTGTGCTCCCAGCTTTGCTATGGCGGGAGACACCCACTATGTTCTGCTCACAGATATCATGCATGAGCTCAATATACGGGAGGACTATTTCCTAGCGGCAATTGCAAATTTTTGTGAGGCAGACATGGGTTTGTGGACGATGATGGAGTGGACCAATATCTTATTACTGACACAGCTGTCCGCGACTCACAGTTCACTTCAGGGTCGCAACTGATTAAAGATACGTTCAATGAGGTGAAGTCCGGAGAGGCCAATTTGCCAACAGATGAGTAGTTTGATTTGACAACAAAACAACTCGGCCTGGAAAACATGGGTAGGCACGTGGCACCCGAAGATCATGTAATGAATAGTCAGTCTATTCACTTGTGGGGGAGGTCGATGCTGGAAATGGACGAGAATCAGATGGTAACTTTTGTCGTGCATTCAGATGGTATTAGAGATGGCCGAGTGATAAAATATCATTAACATTTTTTTTTGCTGCCAGGTGCTAGTGTATGAAGATAGTTTCCTTAGAAGAGCGGGAGGCTCACGGCAAGGGCTTGTTCACTGGAGTCCAAGGCAAGGATGCGGCGTTGTCTCACTACATCGGGCGTTTCAACCACAAAAAGGTTTGTAGAAACAATTCAAGTACTTGACAATTGTACTCATCTCACTTACGGCCCATAAATTCATTGCAATTATTATGTAGATCATAATATACCACAAGGAATACTCCGATGACAATGCAAAGTTCCCACTATTTGCAATGAAAGCTATTAAAAGATTGTGTGGTGGGCACCCCCTCCCACTAAATGCCGAAAGAGTAATTCTGATTGAAAAACAGTTTGCTCTACGTGTATTTGGCATTGGGTATGGGTGCCAGGCACTCAGAGCCCCCTATTTCATGTCCTACACAGCTCAGGCTCTGGCTGTAGGGGTTGAAGACCCGGAAAGCTTAGATCCATACAATAAGCGGCTGTTTCTGAGGGAAAGAAGACGCATGATGCCCATGGGGATGCTGCCATCAACAGAGGAACGAGCTCATCTACAGAGCTTGCACATCGAAGAGGTACAAAGTGAGGAGGAAGGAGGTGCATCGAAGAGGATAAAAATGACGGGCTCAGGTCCATCTTCTCCCGCTCCTGACTCGTGACCGGCGCCACCTCGCATGGTGCTTCGCCACATTTGAAGCTCCCTAAGCCATCTGTTTCTTCTCTTTGCGGATGTGTTGTAAAGACCGTGTAATTTCTAAACTCTTAAGAAGTTCCTTCTGCCTTGCTCTATGAATCAGTCGTCTATAAGTCCATTGGTGTAACTCTAATAGACTATTGGCCTTTTCTTTTCCTCCCCCATGTCGAGCGTGCTTAAAATAACCTGTTCTTGCCATGTAGTGGGTTTTTTCCATGCCTTGTGTGGACCATATTGATAGTGAGCCATATGTCTTGGCAAAATATGGACCATGGTTGAACAATATGTGCTGCATTGAAATAAAACAAAATGGTCAGTTGAGTACAATTAAAATTTTTTTTTTGTATACGTAGAATGCCAACCTACCATGTAATGTTGCCCACCCTACCCTGTAAGGTAAGCTTTTTTCCAATCCAACAAGATTGCTTGAAATGATGTGAGCTTACTTTGGTCCCAAGAATGTTGCTCAAGGTAGTGGAAAATTTTATCTAGTGATTTCCACACGTTCGCCTTGTGATTCTGGATTGCCCCACCACCAGCATTGTCTTTAACCACTTTATGTAACTGTTTCCATTTGTTGAACAGGATTCTCCTTTCTTCTCTATCTGAATCTTTGAGGCTAAACCCAAGAAACCTTCTTGCCTTCACTCCGCCTATCGATGCTTTCCTCGGTACCTTGTACCGACTTTGAGACATCTTAGGGTCCTCTTCAATTTTGACATTGCCTCCATGCAAACCAATGTCTGAGAGCACTCCCTCTAATGCTTTGATCACTCTTTTCGACTCACTCTCTGGCTTTAATGTCCATGCAAAACATATGTACAAATGAACCACCTTTTCAATTATTCGACAGAGTGCATGAAGTGTACAGACGTGAACTCTACTCAGAGGAATATCAAGCACTGGTTTAAAAGTTTTATCTTGAAGATGTATGTTGGGAGCTCTAATCCATTGCACACTCTCAAGTGATTGTGCATCAGCCATGCAATATAAGCATGGATTTGCCACAGCTGCTCCGTGTGTTATGTTGTACATACACTTAAGAGTCTTTAAGTCACCTGCCATGTGCCATTCCACTGTGTAGTCGCCAAATCCTTCCACTGACAGAACAGCTCCGTTTCTTTGTTCACTGATGATGGAAGGAATTTGGGTTTGACTAAAAACCCAATCGAGGATTTCAAAATTTTCCTTATCAACCTGCAGTGAAAAATGAAAACATAAAATCAACAACCAAATAATCAATATTTTTGTTATCAGAGATTGAACGAAGTATACCTGAAATGATCCTAGAGATAGAATGTTGTTTTCTGATTGCACGCTGAAGTATCGTGGATCCTCTTTCGTTATTGATGGATCCAGAGCTCTGTTCATGAGGGTAATGGTGACTCTCTCCAACTTCTTGTTCTTCAGGACCTCGCACTCGTTGAGCTTCAAAACAAACTTGAGAACCCCACCGCACTCGTCTCGATTGATGTCAAAGAAGTGAACTGCATACCTTTGCAATGCTTCAAGATCAATGAAGAGGTTGTTGTGCTCATTAAACTGTACCTCTCTGCCGCCCTTGCCTAAGAACGTTGCTTCAATATGGAAAGGTGACCCAAGTTTCTCAAACACCTCATCGTTTACGTGCCGGCGAGCAGCCTTTACATGTGATGGCTTTGGCAATAATTATCCTCTTTGTAGTTTATTTTGAGATTTTTTAGCTAATTCTTTGAAAAGTGCCCTGTATCCCATCTGCGAGATGCCACTCTCATCAAGTATTGCTTGCACTTCCATTGGTTCCAGCTGATTCTCGTTCATGAAGGAGATAAGTAGCCTCCCTTTCAACTTACGAAATTTTTTCTGAGTTATCATCTCTTCAACTACTTCTTTTGGAACTAAACGGCTGTAATGCACTCCGGCATTGAAGCCTGCACCGTTCGAGTTTGGATGCAGTAAAGACCTGCCAAAAAAGCACAATGCGTTATGATCATGTATAGGAAAGTAAGTGTATCCACTTCTTAATGAAGCACATTGAAGAAACAAACTTCGAGTTACCTTAAAGCTCGTATTCCTTTTTTCAGGCCACCACTACCAACCTTCATGTTCTCAAGGTTGCACAGATCTCGTTTTCTTTTCCGACTACCAAGCACGGTGTCTTTCTCTCGCAAACTTGTGATCTTCTTATCAAGGCCTTGGATTGTCTCTTTGTTTGATGAAATCTTTTGAGAGCATGCTTCATTAAGTTTCTTCAGCTGCATGTTCTCCATTGCCAGGAAGTTTCTTTTCCTTTCCGCATTCAATCCTCTCATTTCCAAATGTTCGGTGTATCACAATAGCCCATCCTTGCCATCGTCTATGAAATGTAAGAGGTTAGTGATATTAGCAAAGGGAGGTGGCGCATTTGTCGTAGGATCCTTTAGATAAATAGACCCATCGGTCCACAAATCCGAATGATGTTCCTTGTTTGTCCTTCTAAGTTCTTTCTCCCATTGAGATAAGAAAGACTCCCTCCTACGTTTCTACAACTGTGCGTACTCTTGCAATACATCAACATGAAGATTGTGTGTTCTTTCTTTGGGTAAGTGTTAAAGATGAAGGGGCCGAGGATTGTATGTTCAAATTAGTGTTTTCATCAGGAAAAGATGCGTTCTCCATTCCTAGAGTTGATAGAGAAGAAGACGGAGAAATGTCTCAGGTTTTGGGAGGGAAAGCCATATTCTCAAGTTTAGAGTTGATAGAGTTCGTGTGGCTTATGTTTCTGGAGGGAACGCTTGTAAGTTGGCATTTCAAATTATTAGTCATATGGTTAGTTGGATTCCTAACAAGAGAACGAAGGATAAGAATGATAAAGACGGCGACTACCTACCAAAGAATGTAATTTTGGCTTTCTGTTGCGCAGAAAAGTATCACATAAAATGCACAAGTTAACATTTTCATTTTATCTCTCTAAGGCGACGTGGCACTTCTTACAGGGCCCAAAAGTGAGTCCAACTTTCTCCTAATGTGATATTTAATTCCACAGGAATTGACTATCACCATTTCAAGCAGCCCTAATGGTCTCTCAATGTGTTCGTCAACCAATTGTAATTTCATTCGAGTTTGTCTAATGGTTGGTTGTCCCCAGGATTCCCACACTGCTTTCGTGGCTATGGCTATGCCTGCTCCACTATCCAGTATTGCCATGGTTTCAATGTCATTATATTTCACTGGAAGGGTGGTGTTTCCTTCTTTCCTTGTAATATTCTCCGATTTTGTTTATGGGAACAGATTGAATCTCTTTCTTGTCCATTTTGTTTTTCAATTTTCCCAAATTTTTTGAGATTAACCCCGTTATCCCCACCTTCTCTAGGGTTTTCTGTAGATCATTCCATAAGTATGGTCTGAGTTTTAAGAGTTCTCCCAAGATAAGAGTGCATTGGATGAGTGTAGACATGATTGAATGAATGTTGTCTACTTCTAGGGTCTGTTCATCTCTTTTTACTTGAGTGGTCTTACACACTATGGATTCATCTTCGTTATCTCCCAAGTAAGAAGGTAATGTTTTCAAGGTCAATGGTTTTGACATTATTGAAGCTTCAGATCCACAATCCCTGTACAAGGATTGTACATCCATGTTCACATCAGAAGGTAGGTTATCCAACCAGACTTCCTCTATAGGAAATGACTCTAGAGTTAGGCTCCCATCATTGATCTCTCTAACTTTTTCCCATAACTGTCCTGGCCAATCTTCCTCTACGAATGGAATTCCATCTAAGGCATCTTCGTTGTCCGTGGGGTTCTGCCACCACATCAGATTTTTCTTTAGTGTCTCTTACCACAAGCTCTTCAGGTTTTGTGATACTTGCAAGCTTGGGTTTTTGTTTTTCCAACATTTCTTGTGTGATTCTTACCAAATTTTGATAAGCTTCCAGCTTAGTTGCTTCCATGTCTGGAGAAGGATAGTTTTTCCATTTTATGGCCTGCTTTAAGTCCTACTTGGTAGGCTTCCAAGGCAGCATTAATAGGCTCAAAAATTTTATCAACCAGAATGAATCCTCCAGGTTTCACGGTTGTTTCCTTGATTTCACTTCCAGTTTCAACTTTTCTTGGAATAACTTTTTTGCTTTATCCTCGATTTCAACCCGTTGTTTTTGTTTTCTCATCTCATATCTTTTGCTTCTGTTCCTTTTGATTCTTTGAGAGGAAACCTTCGTGTTTTTCTAATCATCAGAGGAGTTGTGTTTCTTTTTCTTTGCCTGGGCTCTAGTGATTACCTTGATTGGAACAATCGGTTCACTCTCTGATGAGCTACTAGATATCACTTGGACTACGTTTATTACTGTTTTACCCTTGTTTAAAGGATTTTTAGGAAAATCTTCCGGAAAGTACCCTCCCTTTTTGCAACATTGTATGCAATAGGCTTCAACTGGTTTGAGGTTTTTGTCAGGCTCTAGACATTCATTTTTCCAGTGATCATCTGCACCACAGTTATGACAGTTTCCTATCCTTGGCTTAATCATGGGTCTTACCATGGGAGGTCTGGCACCTTGATTAGCTACATAATACATCGGTGCGAGCTCTGGTGGAGCATAAGTCATAGTTTCTTCCATTGGTGGTGGATGTGAATTATACCAATCTCCTTCTACCATTACTATAGATGGACTAGGCTCCGGATAGGGTGTAACAGGCACTAATGCTTGTTCATCTATGACTCCTTCAGAGTGCATGTACTTTACAAGCACTGCATTATGTCCTGGATACGAAGGTCTTTCCATACCCATTGGTGGTCTTTAAGCTTGGGCCATATTAGGCTAATATCTGTACATGGGTTGTCCTTGTGGCCTCATGGGCACGTACTGAACATTCCCATCATACTTTGGTCTGAAGTAGCACTTGTGGGTCTCATGGTTGGTCCACTTACCCTCAATTTCACACCATTTTTGTGGCCTAATTGGTTGTCCTTGTTGAGGTATCCCTTGTCTTGGTCCCCTCATAGGTGCTTTTTGCATGTTGTTCATCATGCCGTTCATCCTTTTAAGCATGTCTTCTATGGCTGAAAGTGGTGCTGCAACAGCCGTTCCCACTTGTACTTGTTTGGTGGATGTTGTTTTCTCGCTTTGGTTATCCTTAGGGATATCTTCTTCATTAAAAATATCATAATTGTCTTCTAAGTCAATAGCATCTGACACACACTCTTCTAGGGTTGTATGCTTTTTACTATAGAGTATAGCATGAAGTTCTTTGTTTAGTAGTCCCTCTAGAAACAAGGATACAAGTCGTTCTTCTGCAGGTATCTCTAGCCCTGGGCATCTGGCAATGTATTGTTTCATTCAAGTTGCACAATCACTAACAGACTCACCATGTTTCTGTTTAAAGCTGTAAATTTGAGCTACCGTATTATGTTTGATCCCTGTTTTGAAACAAGCTTTTCCTTCTAATGTCATTTCAAACCCCTCAAAATTATTATGGAAATTGAATATACGTTCTGCTCTTAGCACTTGCTTAAATCTTGCTAAGTGGTCGTATGAATCCCCTGATCCACTGTATTTTCTGACCCATTTCTGAAAATTAGCTGGTTTGATGCGTCTGTTTGGTTCAACTCCCAGTCTTCTGGCAGTTGGTCCTGTTTCGAGTCCTTCAAACCAGTCTGTTGAAAATAGTGACTCATGTAGCCTTGGACTGGCCTTAGTGTCACCCGGTTTCCTACGTGATGAGATGGTCTCTGGTCTCTTTACATTACTCTCAGATGATCTCTCACGGTGTTCATCTCTTGCAATTGTTTCTGGTCCTTGTCCCAATATCCAATCCCGTATGGAATACCCTTGGTATTTGGTTTGTTCTACCTTCTCAAGAGTCATCATAGCAAAGTTGTTGTTATAACAATCCCTAAACAGGTAGGTTGGTAGGTCCGTTGATCCCTTATCTTTGATCTTGACAGTATAGATGATCTTCATGGCCGTTAGTTGTCCTGGTTTTGGCATGTGAAGTCCACAAAAGATCTTTTATGTTTCTATCTTCCCAACAATAGAATCTGATCCAGTTGTTGGTGGTCCTTCTTTTGCTAACATATCTAGGACTATTGTGTTTACTTCTAACCCCCATTTGTCTACCACATCAGGGTTTTTGACCTATACATACTGAGTTTTGTTTCTGTCCATGTACATTTTTCCTTGTTTGTTTGCCCTAATCTCTTCTTCAAACTCAATACCATGGTCATCAATGCGAATAGCATACTCTTCGTCGTTAGGGTCCAAGTAAACCTGGGCTCCATGGCGGTTAGTCTTGTAAAAAGAGAGTATATACTTATAGCGCATTGTCCTTCCGGTTTCCGAGTGAGTCGAATAAGAAGAAATTTCATATGTTGAATCTGAAAAAGTGTCTAAGACTTCTTCAAGAATTGTGTGCAAGGAATTGCCTTGATTCACGCTTTCTTCGGTGGATACTCTACTAGAGCTTTCTCCAAGTATGCCCTGATTTCCCAGTACACGACCAGATCTAAAGGTTCATATAGACTTATGAAGCCCTGGATAGAGTACTCACCTTTGGATTGACTTGTCGTCAATTTCCACTTGATTCGAGTGCAACTTTCTGTCAAGCCACTGATTCCTCGTCTGCAACCTGATTCTTGTACAAATTGAATCAAGTTAGCTATTCTTCTATAAAGACAGTAGAGTTTTTGCTAACTCTCGTGATTGGTCTATGTGTATCACTTTAAATTGAGCTATGGGAGTCAAAATTTGACTTTCAAATTCGACTTTAGCAAAAAATCAAAGGTTTAATCTGCAACCTGGAAACTGAGTGAACATGTACCAGTTTTGATCCGATTGAACCCAAAATTGTCGGTGGCTTTATATTATGTTGGTCTAACACTGTATAAGTTCAAAAGTCAAAATTGATGTCCCTAGGTAGCAGTAGTAAATAATCGTGATCATTTACTTTTGCTAAATTTTTTTACTTTTTGGATTGGTTTGGCAATTATACAACTTGTTAAAGTCCCTGGACAAGTTTCAACAAGTTTGGACAAAATCTGATCAAGTTTATCACTTGTTTTGTGTCTGCAGACTCTGATTTCGAGAATCTGGCTTAGGTCTCACTTTTGTGATCCAAATTTCACCAAAATTGATTGGTGGGGTCTACTTGATATGCTTGACCTTGTGGTATACTCAATTGTGCAAATTTCTTAAGTTTTGAAGCAGATGTAAATAATCGCGATTATTTACTCCAACTATATTTTTGCAAACTTTTTGCTCCAAATTTGACACAGATCTATTAAGCACCCCAAGTTGTGATCACTAGTCAAATTTCATCAAGTTTGGACAATTTTTGGTCAAATGGTCATCAATTTTCTGTCCATAGACTAACTTTGCAAATTTGGTCACAATTTTCAATCCAACGATCCAAATCTTACCAAATTTGGTTTATGGGCTTATTACAACATGGTAAAACTAGTGGTATACTGACTTGATCAAAAAATTTGAAAAATGGGGTAGATGTAAATAATCGCGATTATTTACAACTAACTACTTTTTGCATCCTTTTTGGTCAACTGAGCATGTACACATGTTTATCACATCAATATAAGCCTATAAATCAATTTTTAACAAGTTTGGACAAATTTTTCCCCAATTTACACTCAAGATTCAAAAAGTCAATACAAAGTTTAGTTTTTTCCCAGATTTTTTGCTAGTTTGGTGATCCAAATCTTTTGGGCCTTTACAAAAGTTGGTGATCCAAATCTTTTGGGCCTTTACAAAAGTTTTTTGTATACAAGCAATGAGTCACTGGTATGAACCTTGGTCAATTTAGAGCAGAAAGTTAATAATCGCGATTATTAACTTCAGGCTTGAAATGAACACTTTTTTGCAATTTTTTCAAACACAATCTTTACATGAGCTATTTTAAGCCTATGAATCAAGGGCCTAAAATGTCAAGAAAAAGTAAATAATATGAGTTTTGGCCAACTCTTGAAATTTTTACCTCAAAGTGTCTTTGAGCTTACCCACTGGTTCAGACAACTTTTAAGCTTACTCTCCAGTCGGATTGAGTGGTTTCGAGTCTTTTCGTGCTATTTCTAGCCATAGACCTGAAATTCTGTAACTTCCAATAACAACTCACACTTGATTCTTTCAAAGAGAGTAATGTTTTGAAATCCACCTCGGATCCTACTTACCCTACTCCTAAATTCTCATGCAATGGGGTTGTGGAAAGTGTCCACAAACACTCGTTTTCTTGTCTTTTATGGTTTCCTGAGCATTGATCTTAAGACTTGTCTTGTCTACCAATGATTCTCAAAATCCTAATCTATTTCTACAATCCTACAATCCTAAAAGCACTCAGCAAGTACGATTACTTCCAAGATAGCTCTACACAACAAAAGACGACAATAAGCTATGCGGTTTCTAAAAGAAAGTTTTAAACTTTAGGTTTAACTTAGAGGAAGTTAAAGGATAACTTCACAAGATGCTCGTGTTTTTTCTTAGTTTAGGTCTCTTCGTCCCCGGGCAACGACGCCAAATGTGGGACGCATGTCTAACCTCACCATTCTATCTTATTGTAGTATTAGCGAGAACCATGATTAATTTGTCAATCCATGGGATAAAGCTGACTCAACTAGTGCATAGAGGCTACAAGAGGTTGTCAATCTCTTGGAAAACAACTCGCATCTAACTCAAGCTACACTCAAGTGACTGAAATCACCAAAAGACAATCGCTCCATCGGCAAACAAATCACATCCGTTACAACATCAAATGACATCCACTACAACAAAAACAAGTGCCTTCGACGCAGAATTTCGACGCCGACCGTCGAAAATTACGTTGAAATCTTCGTCCGTGTGGTCAAAATACGCATCGATATCTGCATCGAAAGGCACTAGTTTTCGACGCGTATTTCGACGCTTGTATCGATGCGTATTTCGATGACCATATCAGAAAAAAAATCTTGGGTAGAGGACAGGCAGCCTGGCCTGTGCCCAGTGAAAAGATGGACACAGCCACAGCCAGACTGCCTGTCCTCTGCCCAAGAAAGCGAGTAGCACCAAAATCAACCGTGCTCCCGCAGAAATTTCGGTAGAGTTCCCTTCGTTTTAACATAAACTTTTCAAAAAAACCATATGTATACGCCTCCTACATGATATCCATGTAGGATCTCACATGAGATTTAAGGAACAATTTGATGGTAGAAATGAAATGAACTTTGTGCAAAACCATAACCATTACGAACTTCATATATAACGAACTTTGTGCAAAACCATAACCAAATTAAAATCATAACCATAACGATAACCATAACCATAAAGTTAAACATAACCATAAACAAAACAATAACCATAACCATGTCTATACAAGAAAGAAACACAGAGATGTGTCTGTGTCTCACAAAACATATATAGAAATCCACTGATGACTCGCGCGTCACAACCTACACATAAAGGGACAAGTCACAAAATTAGTATGATATTACTTCACATATACTTAATTAATCAAGTCAACTTACACATATTATTTGTTTCGATCAAACGTCTCACCTCAATCGATCAGTGAGACTCTAAGGCCTCCCAGTCTACAGGCTCTTCTGCGGCAGCAAGATCATTCAATACTTCATAAATGCATCTCCGATATCCATTTGTCTCCTCCTGGTGTGTCGGGGCTTGATGCATTGCAAGATTCTGCGTTTATACAAAAACCAAAGTAATTAAAAATACATGATTCATCGCTCTTGAAAAAAACGCCATAGCTAGGATTGGATTGGAAACTCACAAACTCATAGCGAAAGGTGTCAAAGCCTCCGTTGCCAAGATGAGATGTGCCCCTGGTTGTCCTACGTACCTCCGCGGCGAGACGCTGCTATTTGAACCTCGTGTCCGTTGTCTGCTCATCCTCCTTGATCTGCTGCCACGACTCGTGTGAGATGCCCGAAGGTTTCGACGAGCCCTGCCTAAAAGCCCGAAGAGCTGCATCTCAACGATGTTTCACGGTGTCCTATGCAACATTCGTGATCCACCTCCTCGGAAGCTCCTCTGAACCCGGGGCAGGCTAATACTCTCTCATGATGGTCTCCACTATATAATTGATTTTGTTGCGATCCTGATCAGGCAAGACGTCATGATGGTGGTAGAAAACTGTAGCTCCACGAGCTGGCGAATCTGCTGTCTCATCTCAGTTTCGACACTATCCATGTCAACCTATCCATCTGCCCGTACAGTATAGACCTTGGAGGCACTAGGATCGTGTACCCCCCAAGGTGTCCGAGGTGTGCTAAGAGGTGTGTCAAGAGGTGTGCCTGGGTAGGACGGGGGTCGTGACCAAGAAGGGGTCGAAGCATCTGTGGACCCTCCTCCACAGCAACCACCACCTCCACCTCACGATCCCCGAGATCGGCGAGTGCGCCTGTGCTGCAGAGATGCTAACGTACCCGCAGCGGCCATGATGGGAGACCTTGCAGGCGTCGTACCCATAGGCGTCCCCCCCCCCATAGGCGTCGGACCCTCAAGTGTGAAGCCCGGAGACGTGATACCCGTACCTCTAGCTATCCAATACTGAGACACATCTGCCATCTAAGTGGACGTCATCCGTGTGATGAAGTCCATAAATGCATCTGCACTCATAGAAGCTGGATCTGGCGACTGGTTTGCCATACTAAAGTCCTGCACAAAGAAAGTAAAAGAAAGCGTCAGAACACCTTTGTTTAAATTAAGAAAGAGCTTAATTTTAAATCAACTTCTTCAAACAAACACTTATAGGCCTCGACTAACGAAGCATCATTGATAAGATCTTGCACCGTATCATCGTCTATCTCTAACTACAGACATAACTCTGCCCAAACTCGTTCTGGCGGATTATCTTCATCCATTGCATCTTCATCTACAAGTGTCATATATGCCTCGTCTGCATCATCCCTCGTATATCTGTAGCTTCCTCTGCCATACCTTCGTCCATCTCATCTAATGTCATAGTAGTATTTGCGTCGTCTGGCCACCTTTCCTCTAGGAGCTCTTGCCCTTCAAATACTTGTTATTTCTTGGAGCAACCTGAACCACAAACCACCATTGTCGCTCTCGAGGGTCCGGTACAAAGACCACTTGCTCGCAATGTTCGGGGAGAGCAAATGTGTCGCTCACATCTGTCCAAACCTTTGTAGAATCTATCTACACAAGCTTGTTTCCATCTCTGTGTATCATTGCATTGCGACCAGAAGTAATCACCTTGAACCACTTCACATCCAACAAAAACATCTCAAATCGTCTGAAGCTGACTTTCAAGATATCTGACACCAGACCACAGTAATCCAGGTTGCTAGTGCTCTCATTCGTGTCTCTGGCACCAGCCCTGCTCTTTTGCATGAAACTAACCATTACCCCACTATCAAACGTGTTTCTTTTGCTGTCAATTTGTTGTGTTCTGAAATGCTTTCCATGCGACCATAGTGCCATGTATGTATGATATCTCCAGTCACATCCAATAGCGAGCTCTTCCTCTTTTGGAGATATGGGTTCTCCGATCTGTCGAGCTGCTCTCACTGTCTTGTCCAACCATGCCATTGTGGGGAATTCAGGTAGAGGAGCGAGACAGTCTGGCAAGGGTAAGCCTCTAGTCATTCGGCTTCGCCTGAAATCGTGTCGCTCCTTATTGCGTCTCTCTTTCTCTTCTTCGTACCTTTCAAGCCATTTTGCATCGGCTCTGAATTTAGTATATAGAACTTCATGATCTTTTCTCGCATGGCGTCGTCCATTTTCTTCAGAAACGGATAGAAATTCGATCGTCAAGACAAGAGACTCTTGCACCAGCCATCCTTCTGCCATGCTCCCCTCTGGACGTGCTTTTTGGCGAACAAAATGCTTAAGTGTTTTCATGAACCGCTCTAGAAAGAACATCCAACGGCTGTGGACTGTACCTGCCACCACTACAACCTCATCTACTACATGGACGAGCAAGTGCATTTGGATAGTTAGGCAGCTCGTGGGTAGATACTTCTCAATCATGCAAACTGCCTCAATGGAGTTAGCTCCCCAAGCACGTCACCGTTGCAATCGAAAAATCTCTTTTGTAAGTTACGTACCTAAACAAAGTAGTGACGCTTGCATCTAACCACCCGTACACTGACTGCAGATTCAAAAATGAGACAAGTACGAAGCACGGATATTTTGGCGCCTTCATAGATTGGTTGACGTGCCAACTTTCTCAACATGTCTTCAGGAGATAGGCGCACGTCTTCTGGTGCTGCTTCATTAGTGTTCTGCTCGCTTGTCTGGAAGAAGGCATCCAGCATCTCCTCCATGCCGTCGTCTTCTGTCTGTAAGCCCTCCTCTGCTTCCATCCTTGGCTCTAGATTGGTCGGACCTTCACGCATAATTCTTTTTCTCTGTCTCTCAGATGTAGGTGTTATGTCGCAAAAATCAATGCCCGTTCCGTAGGAGTCGTATCATAGATTCTGTACAGTTTTTCTAGCAAACTCTCCGTACTTGTGCACATACTCATTACATATCCTACGCTTATGCAAGATTTGATACTTGCAGAGCGTGCACGAGCATGCAATCTTTTTCTCCATGTTAGTTGATGACGTTGCCATCTACAATGATTATGAATGTTGTTTCAATATATACTCCTCACAATGTAAACTACCTCGCATTCTCTAGCCTTGCCCGATCTCCGCACACCTTGGTCTAGAGGTGTACAGAGATCAGGACCACCGGGTCAAAATCTCATCTTTATTGGTCAAATCCTATATGGGTAGACACATACGTGCTCTCCCAGGTGTACATGAAAATGCATGTAGAGGGCAAAATCCCTTTGCCTCTTTTAGTTCCATAGTTTCTTCTAGAGGGAGAGAGAGATAGAGAGAGTTTCTATCCTTTTCACACAATTGGTCAGCCAAGCTAACTCTTTCACGCCGACTTTCTCTATCTACTACTCTCTCTCTCTCTCTCTCTCTCTCTCCTCTCTCTCTCTCTCTCTCTCTCTCTCTCTCTCTCTCTCTCTCTCTCTATCCATCTTCGTAGCTATCGCTAGTTAATTCTCTCTCTTTCTCTACCTCTATCTCCGGCTCTCTCTCTCTCTCTCTCTCTCTCTCTCTCTCTCTCTCTCTCTCTCTCTTTACCTCTCTCTCTCTCTCTCTCTCTCTCTCTATATATATATATATATATATATTCCTATCTCTATCTCTTTCTCTCTCTCTCTCTCTCTCTCTCTCTCTCTCTCTCTATTTTCCTATCTCTATCTCTCTTTCTCTCTCTCTCTCTCTCTCTCTCTCTCTCTCTCTCTCTCTCTCTCTCTCTCTCTCTCTCTCTCTCTTTAATTTCTTACACACACACACACACACACACATTTCTCTCTCTCTCTCCCTCTCTCTGGTTTCCTACACACACACACACATATTTCTCTCTCTCTCTCTCTCTCTCTCTCTCTCTCTCTCTCTCTCTCTCTCTCTCTCTCTCTCTCTCTCTCTCTCTCTCTCTCAAGCTACATCGTGTGTGTGTGTAGTAGAAGAGAGACAGACAGAGAGAGAGAGAGAGGTGGGGGGGGGGGGGGGGGGGGGGGGGGGG
>NW_028221681.1:0-53364 GCF_014529385.1 Adiantum capillus-veneris
GCATCTCCCGTGCTTCCAAAAGTGCATAAACAACGCACACAATGCGACAACAGAAAATCTGGAATTTCTGTATGCAGTCAGTCTAAGCTGAATATCAGCAAAACGGTGAGGAATTTGCAAAACGTTTCTTCTGCAAAGTTGTAGACCACACGTCGAAACGGATGGGCATGACGGACAGAATTCTCAGATCTGCATTCTACAAGGAGAAAAACGAATCTGAAAATAGTACTGCTGCGCACACACAGTTTTAGGGCAGCAACCTTCACTTACACACAGTCTTCCACACTCCTTTCTGAGCTTCCACAAGAGCATACATCACGCTCAACTGAGCTCACAAGCTCCCATTGCATTCTCACAGCAAGTCTTCTGCTTTCTTAATCTCTCTACCGTCGAGAGAGGCGAGCTATCGCCTCAAAGCTCTCAAAGCCGTCGTGCTCATCCGCGGTCACCATAGCTCTAATACCAATTGAAGGGGATCGGGGAGCACCACAACAAGAGTGAGAGAGAGAGAAGGAGAACACACGACACACAGATATGGGTGGGGATACTCAATAGAGTGAGCAGCCCCCTATACACTTATGCTATGTATAAGGTATACAAGTCAGTGGGCGCCCAGACTCTGGGCGGCCGGCAAGGCACAGACGCCTATACCCCAACATGTGTGTGGTGTTGTGTGTGGTGTGTGAGAGAGAGAGAGAGAGAGAGAGAGAGAGAGAGATGCTAAAAAACTTAAAGAAAACCATTTTTTGGCTACAAAGACTATAAGAGGAAGTTTGAGGTTGTTTTTTTCTCTTAGATTGTAGAGAGACAAAGCTCTCAATCAATGAGACAAGGGCTTCCATTATTTTCCTCCTGATCCCAAAAAAGTCTTCAAATGTGTAATAGGTAGCATGTTCTTGTAAAAAACAATTAACTTAAGCATGGTTGAGTAGAATTGGAATAACCTGCTACTTAAAACCGAGTGAGCCAAGAGACAACAATAGTCGTGAGTAGGAATCCGGTCTATAGTCAAGGACAAACCACTTAACACATGTCAACCAGTCAAAGAATTATAGACAGTGGGTCACTCAAAGCCTAAAGCCTAAAGACAAAAAGTATCCAAAGCCAACATCCTTGTCCACCCAGTTACCTGGGAGGGCCTGGCGTTTAGGGGTGTGTGTAGTTGTTTTAATTATAATGTATACACACCAATGAACAAGAAGTTCAAAAAGACGACTGGCTAAAGATGTCTAGGCAAAGATAAGTACAGAAACAACTAATTCTTTGATTCATAACTGTACAACACCATAAGAATGAAGTATCATTCCAAATGAGTTTGTACAAAGGTATTAAAACTATCCCAATTGGATCATCAAGTGTTTCAAAGTCGGACTGCAAAAAGCTAAACCATTTTTAAGCCAAGATAGAATTCTCACCTGCATCCATATAGTCAAGATAACAAATATGTTAGACTTGGCTACGTATGGCAGGCTTCAAAGAATGTATCAGTTGTTATCCATGTCAAACTTAAAAGTTATTAGACTAGCTATTGTCCTACATATAAAATTTCAAGGATTTTTTTAAAACATTATATTCCTTCCAGAGTTGCTCCATTGGTTTTAAAATAACCATTTACTGTAACAAATGTTGATTAATCTATATTATTCTAAGTACTTCTTTAGCTAAAAATGTATGGAACTTGCATGTAAAGTTTTGTAATTTTGTCTTACAATATGCTCCGATGTCGAGCCTTTCACATAGAACAAACCAACTACCCATAGTAAAACATAATGGCTAGAAATTTCTTTGTATCCAAATGCACTTAATACAAAAGCAAGCTCTTAAATTACTTTAATCAGGGTATGTTAGCCCTATACCAGAAAACAATTGATCCATTTTTCCATCATATGTTAGGAAATAATCCAAAGTTTTAACCATCAGAGCAGAAGACATTTTTGGCTTTTAGCAACTAGAAAAGAGACCAGAAGATTTATCGGATCAGAGTTTCGAAGTAAAAGATCCTGCTAGGTAAGCAAGATAGTGATCAAAGGCTAAATCAACTAGGCATATTACGAGACCAGATAAAGGCCAGAAGTATCCAGTACTTTGCAACAGGTAAGCACACTCATCATCATTACACCATAAAGGATTGAATTCAGAATACTAGCTGAATTATCAGCCTAGAGAAGTAATTGCCAGGGTCAGAGAAGTATTAGCCAGAGCCAAAGCCAAAGCCATCCATAAAGCAGGCCATCTCAAACCATTCCTAGATATAACCATTGTATGAGAGTAGGATCAAGTCTGGAGAGATGACTAGACATATCCAAGAGATACATGCTTTTGAAGTACAGATTTCAAATTTGGACCATATTTTTATCCAAGAGTCAAAAGCCAAACCTTAATCCTAGTAATCAGCAGCATGCTATATGTCATATTTTTTGCAAGTCAAGGCCAGCATGATAAAGTCCAGCTAGGTCAGCAAAGAAGAAAAAGATCTCTTGCAAGAACATCCCAGAGAAGTATTAGCCTGCCATAATAATCAATATCTAATTCTCCTAAATGATTTTATCATGTTAAACTGATCATTTAATATGGGGAAGTGCTAGGGAGAAAAAGCTAGAATATTGGTTAAGCTGGCAGACTGGGCCACACTAGGGATCCAAAGGAGGGAAAATAGGGATCCAAAGTGTGGTCATCTGCCAAAAGAGCTATGTACATTAATGTGCTCCAAAGACCCTAGGGTGCAGCACATTAAGACTTCCAAAATGCTAAGGTTCCAAAATTCAAAGGTTGTGTCCAAAGGTCAACCTTAAGGAAATTGGATGCTTTGTGTGTGTACAAAAAAGTCTTCAATCAAGCCTACAAAGGAGGGGGCGAGCCCTTTTAGTAGGGGATGAGAGAGAAATCCACACACACACACACACACACACACACAAGCTCCTTTTCACAAAGGGAAGAGGGGACACATGTCAGCTCCCTAGGCCAGATGCCCACAAGGTGTACCCAATTCCTATTGGATGGCCTTAGAGGTGGACCAATGAGAATTAGGCTAGAGTAAATCTAGTTTAATTAATTTAAAAACACTTAATAAAAGAACCAATGATAATTAAGCTCTCTAGAAGACTATTGGACAGTCTCCCAAGGGGTCCAATGAGCATTCAGCAGCCCAATGGCTTGCCTGATTCCTATTGGCCAGAAGGCAAAGGGGTCCAATGAGAGTTTAGTTTCAATTATTAATTACCTAAAGTCTCACAAAAGGGGAAAGGGGGACACATGTCAGAAGGCTATCACTTATGCTGCTTATTAACCATTGGCTTGACTTGGGGAGGTCCAATGAGGGAAAAGGTGGAGCAAAATAGCAACAAGGGCTCGCCCAAGAGAGAGAGGGGGCTGATTTTTGCATGGAATTACACACACACACACACTCACACTTTACCATGTGTGAAGCAAGTGAAGACTATCTCTTCCCAAGCTTTAATGGAGAGCTCATCACCTACTCCAAGCTTGTGAGATAGAAGCCTACATCAACACACTCTCTTGGCATGTGGATGCAAATCCAACCAAGAGCCAAGATTCAATGCATGCTCATCTCCTATACCATGCTAATTACTAAGCTAATCTATGCTAATATGAGTGATTATGTGAGGAGAAATACTTCTTTCTCGTAAGTACTACCCTTCTTCCTCTCAATCTACTCTCATACCCTGCTAGCTCTCACCATCTCTCTGGTGTGTGAGGTCTTGGGTCTGAGACCGTAAGGGAATTGATGTTGTGTTTGATAAGTGTTTTGCTAGGTGCATGAAGTTTCTATCTTCATTGCACTAGCTAGTCTTGAAGGAACACAAAGAATTGTATTGTACAATGTCTCTCTTGATGGGAGAAACCATAATACAAAGCCTTTTGGAGGGGGGACAGGCTCCATGCAAATCCGGTCCTCAACTGTTGTCAATAGCTTAATTTCTCTCTCTTTTGAAAGTATTGTTCATGCTATCTAACTAGGTGTTATGCTTTTTGTTGTTGCTCCTCCCAACTCCACCCAAGCACTCTTGTTTATTCCTCATTAGTAAACTCTTAAGGTTTTCTCTTTTCTTGCTCAAGAAGGGAGGTCCTCAAGCTAGCTATAAATGGTTGGTATTATTAATTGCCTGTGAGTAAGTAGAATAGGGATTTTTCAGCCTTGCAGTGCGCCTGCCTTTGTGCAGTTAACGGGGCATCACCGTCGAGAGCTATGGTCTTAATAGTGGAGTCCTACGGGGCTTGCCTACGGCTTAACCACTATTGAGCTATTAGAAGCTTGACAGGAGCCAGTGCTGTTTTGGGTGTCGAACGACCCTCTCTTCTATTCCTTGCAATTAATGGTATTCGAGCCGCGGGTACAGTAGCTTGAGTGCTTTTTCTAAAGGGGTAAAGAGGAGTAGCAACTAGGGCTTGAAGTGCCAAAGTACACCTAAAAATTTTACACCTAAAAGTTGTTAGAATGGCTGACAATAGTAAAGAGAGTGAAATTAATGTTGATAACTTTGATTTTGCTAATGAGCAAGCTACTAATGATGCCCGATGCTTGTTAACTATCTTGTTTCTAGACTTCAACAAGCCATGGGCAATCCATCTCTTCAAAGTGAAGTGCAACGGCAACTCCGTGCTCACGGGATTCTCCAAGCTCCTCACCATGACGAGAGAACACCTAGGAAGCCTCCTTGTGAGACTCCCAAAAGAGGTCTCTCTCCGATTCGGGAAGAAGAAGAGAATCCATACGAAGGGCTCAAGAATTTACTTCTTGATGATGCATCTCCTTCCCAAAGGAGAACTCAAGAGCCTCCACCGAAGGAACAAGAAAGAAGTGAGTCTCCCGCCACCTCGACGGAGATGGCTCCACGAAGACGGCGGGCTAAACGCTCTCCATCACCACCAAAGCGGAGAAGACCATCACACTCTTCTCCACACCATAATTCAAAGAGGGATGACAAAAATCAAGAGAAGAAAAAGGCGAGAAAGAGGACACCCTCTTCTCCATCTTCTTCATCCTCTTCCTCTTATGAAAGTGATGGTGAAGACAACGAAGATCAAGGTAAGAAAAAGGTGAGAAAGAGGTCACCCTCTTCTCCATCTTCCTCAAATTCTTCACCTTCTAAAGAAGTGATGGTGCAACCTTTGAACCATCAAAAAGAAGAGGCCATAGGAAATCCTATGCCGCGTGGAAGAGGTCGTCCAAGCTCAAGAAGTTCAAAGAGGGAGGGAAGAGCATCTCTTTCCTTACCTATGATGGCACCTTTGGTGCTACGGACAAAGTCTTGACCTTTATCCAACAATTTGATGCGGCGTTCGGAGATGAGGGCTTCACAGAGTCCTCTAAGCTACGCCATGTAGCTATGCACTTTCAAAAGTCCACCAGGCAATGGTGGTCTAGCCTACGGCCAACGGTGAAGCTCCACGAACATGGAAAGCTTTAAGAGCTTCCATCATGAAGCAGTTTTTGGGGACCGATGCCAAAGACAAAGTACTCACCGAATGGCGAAGCTTAAAGCTCTCTCCCTATGAATCCATCCACAAATATGTAGACAAGTTTTGGGACCTACAACTCAAAGCCACTATCTTCAAAAAGTTGGATTTTGGAGAGCAAAAGCAACAATTTTGTGCGGGCTTAACCGAAGAAATGGCGGAGTATGTCAACTCCCAAAGGCCACACACCATATCGGCGGTAATACATCATACTATGGTGGCCTCTCGAATCAATTTTCAAACGGGGGCTAAAAGAAATAATAAGCCCACAGAAAACAAGGGTTCCAATGAGCCTAAGGGGAAGGACAATGTCCAAAAAGTCTCCTAAGGGCAACTCCAACAAAGCTAAAGAGAAGGGAGTTTACAAAGGTAAAAACAAACTCTCTCTGAAGAGCTTGAGCGTTATCGTAAGGATAACCGATGTTTCAAGTGCGGCGAACAAGGGCATGCATACCGCGCTTGTCCCCAAAAGAACATCCGCCATGATCCTCCTAGAGCTACCTTGGTCGAAATCCATGAGGAGGAAACTCACCACAAAGGATCTCCTCTATGCCATGCTTGGGGAAAGGTAAGAGAACATGATGCTTTTATTCTCTTTGACCCCGGTTCTACTCACAATTTTATATCTATAGAGTTGGCCACCAAGCTAGGCATACAAGCCTACGAGATGGGAGGTGTTCTACCCGCAGACAGTGCTTTCAAGGGGCAAGAAGCTTCAGTCACTCCCTTAATTGGGAAATTGAGGCTCCATGTTCAAAGCTATGTGGACAAAGAGGACTTCTTTATCTCTCCTCTCAAGCATGAGGATGTAATCCTAGGGGTACCATGGTTTGACCACCTCGCTACCAATGTTAAATTCCCTGAAAGGAGAATCTCCTTTAAGTTCAGGGAAAAATAATGTATATAGACGCTAAGGAAATGGGTAACACCATACCCATTGTACATACACCAGCTTTCAACAAGTCAATAAAGAGCTCTATTTCCGTGTACATGATTTTTGTTAAAGATTCTCAAAATGAACCTAATGCTTTAGCAAAAGAAAATAAAAGCAACCAAAAGGAATTAGAGTTATCCAATTTTCTCAAGGGGTTTCAAGATGTCTTTATTGACGACATCCCTTGTGAGCTACCTCCTAAACGAGGTAATGATGACCATGCAATTGAACTTCTTCCAGGAAGTTCACCGCCTAACAAACCTCCTTATAGAGTTTCTCAAGCTCAACAAGAGGAGATTATGTGGCAAGTGCATGAGCTAGTTGACAAGGGCATGGTTAGGCCTAGCTCATCTCCATTTTGCTCACCTATGCTATTAGTGCAAAAGAAAGACGGCACATATCGTATGTGTGTCGATTATAGAGCACTAAATAGGATCACTATCAAAAATAGGTTTCCCGTTCCACGGGTAGAAGACCTATTTGATAAGTTACAAGGATCGACCTACTTCAGTAGGATTGACCTAAAAAGTGGCTATCATCAAATAAGGATAGTTGATCAAGACATTGTAAAGACCGCATTTCGCACCACGTTTGGTCTTTACGAATATATTGTCATGCCTTTTGGCTTGACCAATGCACCAGCCAAATTCAACCGCTTGATGGAGAAGCTGTTTAGGCCTCACCGAACCTTCACTGGAGTGCTCTTTGATGATATTATCATCTACTCTAATTCATTAGACGAACACAAGAAACACCTCCAGGTAATATTTCAAGTTTTAAGAGAGAATCAACTTTATGTTAATCGAAAGAAAAGTGAATTTTTCTTGCAAGAGATTCAGTATTTAGGTCACATTATCTCTCAAGATGGCATCCAAATGGATCCATCTAAGTTAGAGGTAATAAAAGGATGGCCTAGACCAAGGAATCTTCATGAATTAAGAAGCTTTATAGGTATGTGTGCATACTATAGACGCTTCATAGAAAAGTTCTCACAAATTGTGGGACCATTACATGACCTAACAAAGAAAAGCGTTAGGTATACATGGTCTGCTAAGGAGAACAATGCTTTCGAAAAGCTTAAAGAAAAGCTTATCTCTCAACCTGTGCTTACACTACCGGATCTCTCAAAACCATTTGAGGTCCAATGTGATGCTTGTGGTGATTGCCTTAGAGCTGTTTTGCTTCAAGAAGGGCATGCCATAGGCTATGAGAGTCGAAGGCTCGACCCTGTTGAGAAAACTCTAGGCATTTATGAAAAGGAACTCCTTGCAGTTCTACATGCCTTAGACTCATGGAAGCACTATTTATTGGGAACTCCTTTCCTTCTGCGAACGGATCACCAAAGTCTTAAGTACTTCATGACGCAGACCAAGCTCTCCGACAAACAAATGAGGTGGGAAAATTTCCTTTCACAATTTCATTTTCATATTGCCCACATTGCTGGCAAGCATAATCAAGTAGCCGATGCACTCTCAAGACGGCCGAGAGTGAATGCGGTTTCCATAGCAACTCACAATGATCTATCTTCAATGATAGATGAGTATGCTACTGATTCCGATTTTAGAGATGTGATTTCAGCCCTTGCATTAGGGAAGAAAGAAGAACCATTTACACTACAAGATGGTTATCTTCTCTATGGCAATAGACTATGCGTTACTAACTCACTCCGTGAGAAAGTAATGTATGAATCTCATGCTCCTCCTTATGCGGGGCATAGAGGGATTCAGTCTACCTTAA
Source organism: Adiantum capillus-veneris (assembly GCF_014529385.1). Classification (NCBI taxonomy): domain Eukaryota; kingdom Viridiplantae; phylum Streptophyta; class Polypodiopsida; order Polypodiales; family Pteridaceae; genus Adiantum; species Adiantum capillus-veneris. The sequence continues at coordinate 8,150 of NW_028221681.1, forward strand.
AGGGAATTGAAACATATTTCTATTGGCCTACCATGAAAGTGAACATACAAGAGTATGTTTCTAAATGTGTGGTATGCCAAAAGACAAAATTTGATAGAGGGAAGCAACCTGGATTGCTTCAACCCTTGCCAATCCCTAATTCACCATGGGAGAGCATATCCATGGATTTTATCTTTGGATTGCCTAAGTCTATCCATGGGAATACAGGAATATGGACAATAGTAGACAGGTTTAGTAAACAAGCTCATTTTATACCTATCAAAAAGACTATCAAAGCCCATCAAATGGCAACCCTCTTCATTTCACAAATTTTCAAGTACCATGGCTTGCCAATGTCTATAGTGTCGGATAGAGATCCTAGAATGACCAGTAATTTCTGGAAGGGTCTCTTTGAGAATTTAGGGACAAGGCTAAATTTCTCTTCGGCCTATCATCCACAAACAGATGGCCAAAGTGAAATAGCTAACCTAACAATTCTCGATCTACTAAAAGCCTATGTAACAGAAGTAGATCAAAGATCCCAATGGGAGATGTACTTACCCTTAGTGGAGTATGCTTACAATAACACTGTACATACTCCCACGGGAAAAGCACCTTTCGAGGTAATTGAGGGAAGATCAAAAAGTCCCTTGCTACTTAAGGTACATGGGAAGATCTTCGCTGCAGACGAGTATAGCCGAGACCTACAAGAATCTTTTCAAAAGATTAAGGATGCTATCTCTATCTCACACCAAAGGCAAAAGGCTGCTGCTGACAAGCACAGAACAGCCCAAGCCTTTAAAGAAAATGATTGGGTCTTGTTAAAGTTTCCCAAGGCTCGATTAAGGCACACGACGGGCAAGAATCCTACGGGACACCAAAAGTACTATGCTAAACTAGCAAAAAGGTACTATGGTCCCTTTCAGATTCTTAGGCCAATCAATGAGATGGCCTATCAACTCAAATTGCCCAATCATTGGCTCATACACAATGCTTTCCATGTGCACCTATTAAAGCCTTACAAAGGAGAGCCACCTCAAGAACCAACTATTGAAGACCCACCGGAGATCGAGGACCAAGAGGAGGTGCTGCAACCTGAGTCCATTCTCCGACATGAAGACAAGGTATTAAGAGGTGGTAAGACTATCCGACGGAATCTTATTAAGTTTAAAAACTATCCTTTTGAAGATTCTAGATGGATGCAAAGCATACAGTTAAAGGATAGCCTAAACCTTGTCAATGCTTACAATGCTTCCCTAGAGTAGGCACATGTACAAATGTTTAAATGAACAAAGTTTCTTTTTGTCTTATAAGACTCTCTCTTTTTGTTAATTTGTGCACAAATGTTAAGAAGTATGCATGCTTAGGATCAAGTTTACGGAGACGACGTCTCCCGAACACCAGGTAGAGCTTGTCACTCTACTATGGAAGATTGATAGGACTAATGTGCAGACATGCTTGCGGCAGCCTTATGCTCTCAAGCGCCAAATGGACTACTCATCCATTGTGCAATGATGTCGTAGGGTAACATAGGGATCCTCTACCCGCTAAGAAAAGGACTCATGAATATGCTTTATCTTCTCTACACCATAGTCGAGGACGACTATGATTTCAAGAGAGAGGTAATGTCATAATAATCAATATCTAATTCTCCTAAATTATTTTCTCATGTTAAACTGATCATTTAATATGGGGAAGTGTCAGGGGAGAAAAAGCTAGAATATTGGTTAAGCTGGCAGACTAGGCCACACTAGGGATCCAAAGGAGGGAAAATAGGGATCCAAAGTGTGGTCATCTGCAAAAGAGCTATGTACATTAAATGTGCTCCAAAGACCCTAGGGTGCAGCACATTAAGACTTCCAAAATGCTAAGGTTCCAAAATTCAAAGGTTGTGTCCAAAGGTCAACCTTAAGGAAATTGGATGCTTTGTGTGTGTACAAAAAAGTCTTCAATCAAGCCTACAAAGGAGGGGGCGAGCCCTTTTAGTAGGGGATGAGAGAGAAATCCACACACACACACACACACACACACACACACAAGCTCCCTTTTCACAAAGGGAAAGAGGGACACATGTCAGCTCCCTAGGCCAGATGCCCACAAGGTGTACCCAATTCCTATTGGATGGCCTTAGAGGTGGACCAATGAGAATTAGGCTAGAGTAAATCTAGTTTAATTAATTTAAAAACACTTAATAAAAGAACCAATGATAATTAAGCTCTCTAGAAGACTATTGGACAGTCTCCCAAGGGGTCCAATGAGCATTCAGCAGCCCAATGGCTTGCCTGATTCCTATTGTCCAGAAGGCAAAGGGGTCCAATGAGAGTTTAGTTTCAATTATTAATTACCTAAATCTCTCACAAAAGGGGAAAGGGGGACACATGTCAGAAGGCTATGACTTATGCTGCTTATTAACCATTGGTTTGACTTGGGGAGGTCCAATGAGGGAAAAGGTGGAGCAAAATAGCAACAAGGGCTCGCCCAAGAGAGAGAGGGGGCTGATTTTTGCATGGAATTAACACACACACACACACTCACACTTTACCATGTGTGAAGCAAGTGAAGACTATCTCTTCCCAAGATTTAATGGAGAGCTCATCACCTACTCCAAGCTTGTGAGATAGAAGCCTACATCAACACACTCTTGGCATGTGGATGCAAATCCAACCAAGAGCCAAGATTCAATGCATGCTCATCTCCTATACCATGCTAATTACTAAGCTAAGCTATGCTAATAAGAGTGATTATGTGAGGAGAAATACTTCTTTCTCGTAGTACTACTCCTTCTTCCTCTCAATCTACTCTCATACCCTGCTAGCTCTCACCATCTCTCATGGTGTGTGAGGTCTTGGGTCTGAGACCGTAAGGGAATTGATGTTGTGTTTGATAAGTGTTTTGCTAGGTGCATGAAGTTTCCATCTTCATTGCACCAGCTAGTCTTGAAGGAACACAAAGAATTGTATTGTACAATTTCTCTCTTGATGGGAGAACCCATAATACAAAGCCTTTTGGAGGGGGGACCAGCTCCATGCAAATCCGGTCCTCAACTGTTGTCAATAGATTAATTTCTCTCTCTTTTGAAAGTATTGTTCATGCTATCTAACTAGGTGTTATGATTTTTGTTGCTCTCTCCACCCAAGCACTCTTGTTATTCTCATTAGTAAACTCTTCTAATGAAATGCTCACTATGTTCATGCTATTTTCCGCTACACACAAGTTATTAGGCCATTAAATGTTACATAGCCAGAGCCAAAGATGTACTAGCCAGAGCTAGAGCTAGATCCAACCATATCCAAATATAGCCAGTTTATGAGAGTAAAATCTAACCCAGATACTGGGACATATTTAGGCAATAAAGCACCAAAAATCATATCAGTAACCATAGATTCTATGCCAAGCATCAAACTAGAATATGCATGTATGTATAAGTTTACATATAATTTATGGCAGTGCCCCCCCAATAGCCAACTGCAGTTGATTATTTGTTTTTGGATTTAAGCGAGATATCCAAGACCCAAAAAGGTAACCAGTAATCAGCAACAGGATGTAAGTAAGTTAAAGCAAACAAGCATCTCCTCCTCAGTAGAGAGATTAAGCCAGACAACAATAGATAATCATGGTTTTATCTGCAAAGTGTATGTATCATAACTAGTTTAGAACCTACAATTTCCAAACTCAGATTTCATCAGTAAATCAATTCTTATTGTTTTGTAAAAAATTTGTAAACCGAAATCCTTTCTCAAAACAAATCCCAATGTAACTCACTGACGGATTATGAACCACTATATAACCCTCCAGAATACTCACTGAAAGAATATGAACCATCACATAACATTCCAAAATCCCAATGTAACTCACTGACGGATTATGAACCACTATATAACCCTCCAGAATACTCACTGAAAGAATATGAACCATCACATAACATTCCAAAATATAAAGCAGTGTTCAGCACAGTCAGAACAGTCTCCCCCATAGCACCATAATATGTGTGCAATCAGTACCAGGCAAAAAACTCTCTATTGATGTGCAAATATGAGAATCTAGGTTATCATACCATATTCCTTAGCTAAAGAAAATTCCAAATATCTGCATAATGAAGCACAGATTTCAAAAATCCAATTTAGCTAGTCAAGGCCACTAAGTCACCTTCTGTTATAATACCAAACCATTATGGTATTATCTGTGTAAGTATTTATAACTAGATAAAATTTGCAATTTTACCATTTGAGTGAGTTACTCCCTTAACCTACTTCATCAAAATACCAACCATTCAAATATCAACCATTATTTATATATGATAAGCACAATGTTCTATCAAAACTAGATTAGTGGTAAAAAGGTAGTGTGGTAAAAATGCACAGTTCAAAGATTGCATAGAGTAAATTCTCAAGTAAAGTGAGCAGGACTGAAGCCCAAAAAAAAAGTTTATTTAGTATTTTCAAGTCAAAAAGACCATCTAAAAATCAAATGCTTCCTCTATTGTGTCCAAGCTTCAATTTAACAACTGTCCTGGAAGAAGGCCTTTCTCACAAAACAGGGCTAGATTTCTAGGAATCCATCTCATCAGTCTAATTATAGGCATATATCAATTTCAAACAGCAGGACTCTCGGATTTATTTGGCATAGGCTAGGTAACTTTATTCATGAGACAAGAAAAACATCTCAGATTTTCACCGTAAAGTCAGTGGGAAAATCTCCAAAGTGTCAGAGGACAGCTACGTACAATTCCAATGTCAACTTATTCCCACTTTCCTCTTTTAACCAGTACAATTAAATCTACAGTAACAAGTTGTTTGTAATGTTGCAAGGGACAGTATAAAACCTAATGCAAAAAAAACCCAAATCATAACTGCTTATCTTGTATACTGAAAAGCAAAAGACAAAAAGAAACCCAAGTCTAAGTGAAGGGAGAAGAGCCCCTCACCTTGATACAGGGGCAAAGGATGGGTGTATGTCAACAAGGAGGCATATCAGCAGTCGATACCCAAAGGGTAAGCCAGGTACTACCACACCATTCAAGCTCCTAGTCACAGAACCTACTTTATAGAAGGGTTGGATGATTATACCAAGCGGTGGATGTCGTAAAGTCCGTGCCAAGCCACCCGCCATCAAGCTCGATTCTCAGATCGAGAAGCGTCATGAAGCACCATGAGTGAAAGGGGAAGAGTCTCGTCGTGATAGAGTGTATACGCTTTATACCATAAGGGAAGAAGACCTAGTTTTAACTTCCTTTAAGGGTTAAACAATTTTAGGGATTGCTCCCACTGAGCCTATGTAAAAAATTGGTTCACACTACACCATCTTCCTTTGTATAAACCAACCTATATATGCCTCATTCCTTTGTTTTGGGTAGTTTCTTTGTTGTGTTATTTGTAAGAACACTTGGTTTTCACATAGTTACACACCTCAAGCATATACTATCACTAGTCAATGGATTGTGTGATAAACATCTTGGATGGCTCCATTGTTGAATAGCTCCATACCCACACGACCAAGGGATCCCTTACAATTATGGGGCTTTCTTTTATGAACATTTCCATTTTTCTCCTTAGTCGAGAAGGGAATGGGGAAGTATGTCCATACTTGCTCTTCTAGATTTCAAAAGTGGAGAGGTGTCACTTCCAAACACAAACACAAGTGAGAACTAGATGCAGAAATTGTTTTATGAGATCCAAGAGTGCTGAAAGGCCAAGCAAACATATCAAGATAACAATCTTCATGCCTATCATTAGCTTTGTGGACTTCCTCTCCAATGCACAAGTCAAAGCCTTGAGAATTATGTTCTAATGCAAGTGCTTAAAACATAGGGACATAGTCCTTGAGTTTGTGGATGATAGCGGAGCTTAAAAACACTAAATGGAGTCATTTGCAATGTGCAAGCTAACTCCATTGTCTAAAAATACAAGATCCCTACCTAAAACTCCAGTGTGGCATTCTCCAATAGGTGGGTGCTTAGCTCCACTCAACCAAGGTATGGAGGATTGTGGTAAGAAACCCATTTATTTTATTAAGATATTCATAATGGTTATACAATGAGAATTGTTGGAGCTATATATGGATCACTCTACTCAACTTGGTCTCACCTATATATATGTATCTTGACCTCAATATGAATTAATCTTTGGGAGCGTGCATGGTGTCTCTCTCTCTCTCTCTCTCTCTCTCTCATTAAAAGTAATAGTGAATCATGATGCTACTTATAATGAATAGCTTATGGGAGGCTCATGTTCCATGGATGATGTTGATGATACTAAATCTTTGCCTCATGCTTTTCCATTTCTTTTAGATGATGAACCTCTTCCTAAAGAGCATATTCCCTCTTCACAACGATCAATTCCAAATGTTACCAATGATGATCTCGAAGAAAAACATTGCACTTTCCCTTATGCTTGTGTTTTAGTTTGTGGGGAGGGAGAACTTGAGGGAAAAAATAAGGAAAGGAGGGGAGAAGAGAAAAGGAAAGAAAGAAAGGAGAAAGGAGGAGAAGGAAAACAAAAGAAAAAAGAAGGAAGAAAAAAAAAAAAGCACCCGGATGGGAGAAGAGAAAAGGAATGCAAAAGAAAGAAGAAGGAAGGAAGGAGAAAAAAAACGAAAGGAGGATAATGGTTTTTTCTTAGATCTTCCTCTCCCTTGACTTTCTCTATCTCAACCTTGTGAAACAAAGAGCAAGGAAGGGTAATCAAAAAGGTTCTCTCTCTCTCTGTCTCTCTCTCTCTCTCTCTCTCTCTCTCTCACACACACACACACACACACACATGGAGAAGCAGAATAAGGGAGAGTAGCAGAAGGACGAAATCGAGCTCTCTCTCTCTCTCTCTCTCTCTCTCTCTCGCAACTATAGAGAATCGGGATAGCTAAGGCAAAGTGGTCAAGGTTTAGAAGGGTTGAAGACATTTTCTAATGCTTGGAAGTGCAAAAGGATGAAAGATGATGAATGAAAGAGCATAACTTGAGTTATTTTCTTTTGAAGAAGGTTTTGGGTGATAACAAAGATGACAAAGGCAAGCTCTCAAAGCTAGGGTACATGCTCAATTTTGAAGATCCTAATAAGGAGCAAGGGAAGTGGATGAGGCTAAGAAGGTTGTTGATGCCAGGGGAAGGAGCAAGATGCGAGAAAAGAAAGATTACGCCCTCTCCCACGCTCTCCTTTGTCTACAACTCAACTTCTCTCACTTCTGCTCTCAATCACAAAGTATTGAAAGAGCTCACAGTGTCGGTTTGGCCCGAATCTTGTAGCTAGATTTTAAATGTATTAAGGAGTATAATATTTGGGGTTTCAAGGTGTCTCTTGTGAAAATTATCTCCTTGTTTTCACTCTTCTCCTCTATTGTATCTCTCACAACTAGCATCCCAATTCTGTCCTGGGTCACCTTTCAAACAACCTATCCTCCAACATCTTTGATGGACCCAATGTGAAGCAAGCTAGGGTGAGAGGCGTAGGTGGAGAATCCAAAACAGTTAAAGACATGCAGATGGACAATCCAGAACACTTGATGAATTCTATTGAAGAGTAAACTTTCAAAGGGTATTGATACAAGGATATCTGTTTGAAAATGAGGCTATAAAAACAAAGAAGCGGATTCACAACGTAGAGTGGAAATGGCACTCGATGTTGTATGTGACCAGAGTGTCTTTTTACAAGGATACGATCCAGAGGGGTTCATTGCATGATATGAAGTAGAGATGAAGAGTCGAGGGGTTTCCAAAGATTGAATGGTCGTAGCTTTTGAAAAAATTGTAAGTTTTGAGTTAAGAGATTGAGTTTGGGAGCTAGCAAAAACATATCGCAAATAGTGGGACTATTTTATAGATGGTTTTATTCATAGAATCTCAAATATTATGAACTTAGAACTGAAGTAGATTTCTAAGAAGGAGTGGTTTACTTTCAGTAAAGGTGAAGGAGATCAATTGTAGGTACTTAGCTACGTTGAATTTTGGTGCAAAAAGTAAAACTAAGGAAGATGTGAAGGCAAGGAAAGATACAACATTGGAGGTAGCATAATTGATCCCAAAAGATCCTGTTTTGGGAAATCTAACACATGCGGAAATCTTTCAAAGATTGGTTGCATTCCAATTACTTCCATCAGTGGTTCCAATGAAGATTTACATTATGGTAAAGATTGTGTTGCAAGTGTTTCACAAGCTAGTGCCCTTTGCATGGATTGTTTACAGGATATCAAAGGATCTTTCAATACCATGGAAGCATGTGAAGCCAAAAAGAATGATAGGATTTTTGAAGAGGATTGCATAGAAAAACCCATTTTAATGTCTTTTACATGTGCAATGATTGATGAATTGTAGAGTATCATAGAGATAAGATGTGATGTGCATGTGAAGATGCATGACCTATGTTTGTTGGTGATAGCATGCTTACATGTGTTGATGTCACAGAGCAAGATGAGGATGCTATTATTAATGCTTCTTTATCAAAATCGGAAGAAGAGATTTCCATTGTTGGTTTTTTCTTAGCAGGTTATGATACATATGAACAAAATATTTTGGATGGCTTTTCTAATGTATCTATTCAAAGGGGATGCAAGAAGAACCTTCATAGGGTATCAATGGATTTTTGGATACCATAGAAGCACGTCAAGCAAAAGAGGATGAACATATAGAGATCTGCTGGACAAAAAAAAATTGTGTGTGATATCTTCGAAATGATTGAAGTATATAATATCTAGGGTATTTTTCCTTGTATGATTTCTCATGAGCTACAAGAGGAAGCAATTTATGGCTCTTTAATAGATGCTAAAGAGCTTCGTCAATGTCGGTCTCTGTAAATAGTTGTACTGGGAGTCTCCCATTTCATGCTAGAATAGTCATGATCCTCTGATGGATCCTCCGTCGATGTTGGGGTCGCCCTCATAGATGTGGGCGTCTAGCTCTCCTGAGCTGAATGGCTCTGTCAACTAATATACCTCTCGTATAAGTGCGCTTTGAAGTCTTCTATGAAGCAAGCTCATTTGGATGTTGATTCCTTGCTCTAAAGAAGTCAGTAATCTCCCTCTGTAAATGTCTCCCATTGTGTGATCTCCTCAAGAGACTCTCCCTGTGTCTGCACCGTAGCTCTAGCAAAAACAACCCAAGGCTTTTGTGCTCGACCGATGTCGAGAATGCTTTTTCAGCTTGAATTAGAAGTTTTTTGAATTTTGTTTGAGGACTTAATTGGTACTGATCCTATTTAGAATTTGTTTGAAATGGATGGTATCTATTTTAAACCTATGTTGGTGCCGATTTGAATTGTTTGACTCTGGTTTTAATACTGGTTTCAATGCTTGGTGATTTTCTCCCGGGTGGAGTAGTGAGAAATATTGTTTTGGTATTGTCTGAACCTCAAAACGACGCAGATAAGATGTCTGGGAATTGTTTATTGTATGCTTGAAAACCTCAAAACGACACTAACGGGATGTTTGGGGAGCGTTTTGTTGTATGCTATAAAACCTCTGAACGAAGCATCTCGAGATGTCTCGACAACGGTTGGTTGTATGCTAAAAGGCCATTGTTTTCAGTTTGGAGTGCTAGCAAACTATAGTCGCTATCATCCTCAATCCTAGCCTCGTCGAGAACCTGTTGCGTTGTGAGAGGTGCACCACCCTATCTCTACATCGATCAAAAATAGCCTAGAGCTCTTTGACCCTAACCCTCTCTACCCATCCGCTCAACTGCTGCTCAAGGATAGATGCATACAACCATGCCAATGTGTGTCCAATCATAATAGTATGATACTGACTAGCCTATTGCCTAAGCATGTATCGTTAAGATAAGCGACAAAATTTCTTAGAGAAGCTCCGTGGATCGTTTTACATTTGACTAAAACCTCAAATTTTCAAACAAATCATTTTGATGGCTCCACCTCAGGTCGAGTGGGGTTACTAAAGAGCATGTTCTAAGTTGTCAGCGTTCCCAGGGAGCAAATAGCAAAGGACATCATAGAGTACAAGCAACTCCCTAACAAGGAGTTGGAGGCGACCATATGCTAGCTACGACAAGGGAGTTTTTGAGACCTATACGTCAAGACGAGGGCTCTTCTCAAGACCCTTTAGCAACAACAACACACATGTTGAATCTCTTTTATATAAAGTATGTATGTATGTATGTATATATATATTGTGCACTTAAGTATATCATTTTTTTCTCACCAAAACATAATACACTCGTGATGATAGCAGGACCCCTCTTTCAGATCTAGCTACCAATGCTCAGCCACACCAGTACTACAGACCACTCATCAGCGGCCACCGGACGGCGAGGTCACACAGTAGGACCAAGACACACAGTATTAGTTCGGTATAGAACTATAATATTTCCATAAACATTGATCTAATTATCTTTTTGTTAATTTATGCATGTAGTGTCCCTTCTTGACGAGTCCGACGGCGTACCTCTACGGCCTCAGGACCTTCTCCGATCACGACCTCGACGTTGACACCAACACCCTCTTGGTCAGGGTCCCATGCGTCTACCACATCCTCACCAGGACCGGGTTCTGACCACCAAGGATAGTTTTGGATGTGTGTCGGCTCGTATGATGTGACTTGTGACATTGACATGAACGGACATGTTGTGTCCATCAGAAGCGGTGTCCTTTTTTACTAGTGCATAGGGCAGCTGCTAGAGCTATACATACCTCGACTCCACATACTTTGGCCGTACGTATCTATGTGCTATTTTAAATGTTTTATAACTCTTCCCTTGTTCCAATCTATCTTCTTGTAATGTAGAGATCAACTAGATATCGACAAAAAGTTTGTGATTGCTCAGCTACAACACGAGTTTGGAAAGGGATGGGGCAAAAAAAAATGTCGGGCAACAAATGGCCAAGCTATTATGACAGAGGCAAGACATTGCACGGTTAGTATTTACTGGCGTGCACACACACACACACACACACACACACACAGATGAGATGTAGTATTAAACGTCAAAAAAGGCCAAAATGACCTATGAGACCAAATTGATAAAATGTTGGTGGATCTAATACAATGTCTCGGTACAAAAATAAAAATACAATGTATGGGTACAAAGAATACAATGCCAAGGCTGATAACTGCAAAAATGCTAACTCCTTAGGGTTGAAATTGATTTAGCTCAGATCTAGTACTCTGCACAAGCACTAAGGACACTTACTTCACTTGAAAGAACTGAACTGAAATGAAAGAAAGAGAGAGACAAGAGACGACAGAGGAATGTCGGGTCCCAACCCTCAAGGACCCCCTTGCTCTGTTACCAGAGCAAATACTTTCTTTAATCTTGCACAAATGCTCATACAATAACTGATTGGTTCTTACCTCATGAGGCCCTAGGCTTAAAAAGGCTATATCTTGAGCTAGAGACGTCAGATTTCAATGTTCTAAAGTGCTATCCTAAGGTTTTTGGACGTTCCAAATACATTCGTGGTATTATTTTTGTATTTTTAAACATATCTTATGTGTTTTATCTCATTGCACATCACATCACTCTCATTAAGATTTAGAGACATCAATTTTTGTGCACACTTAAGTTGGGCTCTCGAAAAGTATTTTGTACGTGCATGTATTTAAGTGATCGAGCAAAATTTTTGTTTTTTGACACACTAGAGGGCCCACAAGTGGAGATGCTTATCTCTTTCAAATATTAGTCATGTTACATGGTCGGGAAAGGGCCACACAAGAGCCACACGTAGGCACACCATGGCCACATAATTGATGCACCACGTGTTGGGAACGACGGAGAGAACTCGTAACAACTAGCTAGGATATTCCTCCCCGGGTGACCCACCCCAGGAGGAGGATGCACTCGAGTGTCCAAGGGCAAGAGCCCTAGCAACGTGAACACTTGGTGAGCACAAGGTGTCCCTCTAGAGTGTGATCCAATAGGGGATTTGAACCCACAACACGTAGGTTGAGAGGCCAAAGCCTTACCGTTGGAGCAACTCTTTGGGGAAGATCCAGCAAACTTTTACGTATGTACTATGAGAAATATAATTCCAAAAAACTACTTTTGTATTTTCTAGGATTACCTCTCTCGATGCTGAGTTGGCATTTCTTACATGGCCAAAATTGAGTCCAAATTTCTCCTAATGCCAACTCCTTCCATATCTTCATAAGCGGCAAGTAGAGCTTAATACTCAAGATCTGGGTTCTGGTGTATCCAATGTCAATCTTCCTTCAAATATATATCATGCAAGGTGGGATTTGGTAAGTCCATGGTTGGGACTCGTTGGTTCTTCAAGAAAAAAACTAAGAGAGGTTCTTTGGGTTCTAGGGTTCTTCTTTAGGTTCTTCCCTTGAGTTCACAAAATTGAAGCACACACAGAGCTTTGATACCAATGTCAGATGCAGTGGAAGTGTTTAAGGATTTAGATCGGATTAGTCTCACATCAGGCTCACCTCCCAACCATAGAGCCAATATGGCTCACCCCCGAGCCTAAGGGCCTACAGCCAGTGAGCTAGCCTCTACCACAAGATCCGGTGTCCCATACCAATGAGCCCACACCAGTACAGGTGTAAAGACTCCTAGACATGTAATGGGCGAACATCAAGCTCACCTCCCAACCATAGAGCCAATATGGGCTCACCCCCGAGCCTCAGGGCTTACAGCTAGTGGGCTAGCCTCTACCGCAAACGTAATAATGTGTGAAATCTTTATTAAAAGTACATATACAAATATCTAGTATCTATACACATACCTTGCTAGCTTTCCTAAATGATAGATAACATCTCAGATACCACTCATTAAGCAGCCATCAATAAAAAGGAGGAGAACATGCTACATGTATCAAGTTACAATCAAATTAGTGTCTCTTGGTTGGTAGAAGGAGCTGTTGCGATTAATCATATATTAGGTTACCTTGACAAAATTATGACAATCATGTGTCTTCAAGTTAAAAAGACTTTTGTCATCCACAGTGAATATATTCTTCAATGAGGCACCATATCTTGTGGGTGTGTGGATTGATCATATTCTTTGATTAATCGTGTCAATCTCTTCGGAGCTAAGCACCCATGGTGCAGGTGTATATTCTTTTCACCCGTCTCTTCATCAACATGGGGCCACAAGTTGAATTTGTAATTTTGATCTTTTACGTCATTATGAGTTGCTCTCGTGTCTTTCAAACCTTAAAGATGTTTCCACAAAGAGTGGCCTACATTTTTGAATATGTGCATAGGATCAAGAAGATGAGCGATCTTCAAATCTTTTCAATACTCCAAAGAAAATCATACAGAGATAGAGGGAGTCAGAGATTGTCATCCTCGAGATCGGTCATCATCTTCGTCGCTTGTAAGCTCAAACTCTATATTGATTATGGGCTCTTCGGTCCACTTTAGGTATATATCTGCGGGTGTTATCCGTTTTGGAGATTGTCCACTCTCGTTTGTGTTCTTTGGTGTAGCAAATGATTTTCAAGCAAGAATCGTCTGTGTCAAAGGTATATATTTTTATTGAGAATAGATTCATACCATCCAAGCCAACACCCATCTTAATGTGTCGTGGGCTGCTTCAAACTCAGGCAAGGCAATCAGAGGAAATTCTCATAATCCCATCCGTACTTGCATTCTTTGATCCCCAATCCATAAGTCTTGCTAAATATGAGGTTCAAAATATGTGTTGCGTACAGGGTGCCAACGGAAAATATCGAAGCACCTTATGAGAGATTTGTTCGGTTGTATCTTTATAACGAGATGTTTTACATTTTGGACATGCCTTTTCATTTTTGTATTCATCTCTATTATACAAAATACAATCGTTGGGACATGCATGTATGGTGTTGTAATCGAGTCCAAGCTTGCTCAACATCTTTTTCACTTCATCTCTTGATGTAGGAAGGATGTTGTTTGAGGGTAAGAACTTTTAAGATAGTAGCCTACAACATTTCAAGCAAACACCACATGCAGATAAAGTATTAAAACATTAAAAAACAATACAATAAACATTGACAATGGATAAGACATTTACTTTAATAGTTCCAAAACGGATGCATTACTCCAAGAATAACGACCTTGGAGGTTTAGAATAAGCAAACTCGCGCTTAATCATGACAAATTTGTGTCTTCATAGATTTGCTCAAGCGCTTCCACTCTAAGAAAATTTTTGTTATTACACGCTTCAATTTCTTCGTACCAATCATGAATAAAATCATCCATGCCATCATCATCATTGAAAACATCATTCTCTTTGTCAAAATGCGAACCATATAGTTTCTTTAATCTCTCATAGCTGTTTGTAACACTCTTACGAAGGAGTTTCATGCACTCAATTAACATATGTGAAATGCCATGAGAAGGTAGATGCACATTATTTTCAACATCATACTCTGGAACCTATCACATAGACACAATTATAAGCATTATATATACAAAAATCAAACTTCATATTTTGTAAACATACTTAGCATTTACGAAGGAAACAAATTGATTCAGACAAAAAACCAACTAGTATCATATATAGACGTGTAAATTTCAAAAATATGATATATAATCCAGAAGTACACATTTCCTGCATACAGTATTACATATTCAATCTAGAGGTGGAGGTGCTCTTTCTAGCCTACAAAATTCTTAATTCACTAATAGTTCATCCCCGACATGTAGCGATTTAATGGTATTTACAAGAATGTATCTTGGAACATCTCTGCTTATGTATTCCGGTTCATGTCCATTTTTGCATTCCACAAATGTACAATTGGTTCGTGCATTCCTTCCCCGATTACTATTAATTATGTTGACTATGTTTCCATGTGTATATGATATGCCATCTACATAAAGTCTTTGACTTTCTGCATGGGTAATGCCTCTATTGAAAAGGGATGTTGCATTGAGATGCAAACCATAAGTGGTCATGCTATGGATGTAGTGAGCCAATTGATTCCCAAGGGCCCCATCCATGTATGGGTCCACAAAAGAACATAAGGGTCAACTCTGAAAGTAGTGGGACTTGTAGATTTCGTGCAATGACTAGGCCACGTCCTCCATCCGGAAGGATAGAAGGAGCTATCATGTAACAAGCACCCCAAAAACTAAAAACCTCTCCATCTCTAGGAAGAGATCTTTCATGCCATCCCCCATAGTGTCTATGATTATACGTTTGCACTAAAGACAATAGATGATTGGGCAATGCATAATCACCACGAGTCTCGCTCTCAAGGCAGGGAGGAAAAGGTTATCGTAAGATGTCCATTTGTAATTCTTGGATTGCATGACCACGTCGTGTATGAGAATGACAAATATCTTGATCATAGATGGTATCCTCATCATCAACTAGAGATGCATGTCCCTACATATGAAATATTATTTATATTATTGATAGAATTAGCGATAAGAATTTAAATAAATATAAATTAGAAGAAAGAATACTAACCATAGGTTGATCTCGGTGTGTGAGCGTTGGTGCATGAGCATAAACACTCCAATCCACCTCATGTGAACGACATTAGCGTCGTGGCCTTTGGATGTAAGCCTCAACACCTATCGCACCAACATGAAATCCGTTCCTCTTCATAATAAATTGAAGGCGCTCTCTCTGAAGGCTCTTCATGTCCGATCATATTAGAGTGGTCTCCATGGTTATAATATGGAGGCAATGGAGTACGTCAGGAATCTAAATCTGTATTAAAAAAATAAGGTAAATTTAATTTGACTAAAGTACTAGTGTGTGTGTGTGTGTATGTACATACATATATACATGCATACATACATATATGCATAGACATACATATATACTTACATACATACATATTATTTACATACATTCATATATATATATATATATTTATTTATTTATTTATTTATATGTGTGTGTGTATACGTACATACATACATACTCAGATGCATATATACATGTATATGCGGATATATAAACACTCACACACATACATTTGTACATAAAAATGTACATTGTTTCCTCTTGTTGTGAACGCTACAGGCAGTATGTTATGGTCTCTGAAAATACGAGACCTCTGGAATTCCATGAGGAGTCATGGACCCACTTTCGACGGGAGATGCGATTACGGGTAGCGCAAAAAGTATGTCAATTTACAATTTGAATTTCGAATTACATTACTTATGTATTTACCTATAATGTAACTTTAATATCATTTTATTTTTTATGAATGCAATGTAGGAGGTAGCACAGGCTAGAGTGGCGAGGGACCACACATCCCACTTGGGTTGCATGGGGTAAGGATGGCTTCATAGCCACTTTTGTAAGTATATATTTATAGACTTTCATAGTATAGTTTTTAGAATGATGTGAATAAGAACAACCCAAATCTTTGGATCTGTTTTGTATAGACCAAATATTACAATCGACCTTAGACCCCAGTAGAGATCGAGAAGGCGACATACCAGGGATACAGAGCCTTGTAGTGCATCCTTCCACTAGCACGCCTTTTGTGAGTAATATTTGTAGTCCATTTAAGTTTAAATGATTTTTAAGCTAGAATTTATTTGTTAATCGATTTGATTATGAATGCAGGACACTCACAACGAGAAATATTTTGAGCTTGTTGCAAGAGAGAAGGAGGAGGGTAGGAGGATAGACGAGGAGCGAGCACGTGTTGCAATGTCTTCACATGTTGGGGGACAGGAGGATCATTCGGATGAGTCCGACACTGATACATAGTCGTAGCGGCATTTAGATAGATGGTCTTGTTTGGGTGTTGACATTGTACTATATATACATACATTGATGATCTATATATTTAGTCTGCTTCAATCAGTTCTAGCCTACTTGCAGTATAATATTGTTAAATTTGTTCATAACATTCAGTTTATTTCAATT
Organism: Adiantum capillus-veneris; assembly: GCF_014529385.1. Lineage (NCBI taxonomy): Eukaryota > Viridiplantae > Streptophyta > Polypodiopsida > Polypodiales > Pteridaceae > Adiantum > Adiantum capillus-veneris. Next base: position 24,887 of record NW_028221681.1, read on the forward strand.
GTTTTTGTTTATACTGTCAAGTTTTTTCATTCATTTTTAGTTTATTTCAATCGTTTTTGTGTGATCGCATAGTACCAAGGAAGAAAAGACCACACTCTGACGATCATTCAAAATCCAATCAATTTTTTTATTCATTTTCAGCTTATTTCAATCGTTTTTGTGTAATCGCATAGTATCAAGGAAGAAAACACCATACCATGATCATTCATACTTTCGATTTTGTATTCGCATAAGTTCACCGGTTATCTTTTTGTTGTAGTATATATACAACTCTCTCGAGTCTGTACTTTCCGCTTCAAATCTTATTGTAGAGAGAGAGAGAGAGAGAGAGAGAGAGAGAGAGAGAATAATAGAATTTTAACATCGTAGGAAACTATCCCAAAAAACATTAAATATCTATCCACGAGGAGAGCCTTGTGTGTGTGTGTGTGTGTGTGTGTGTGTGTGTGAGAGAGAGAGAGAGAGAGAACCTTAAACACATATATGGTCGGGCTCTTGGGAGCCCAACAGATTTGTGCCTTTAAAAAAAAATGGCATCGCTTAAGCGACGTATTTTACAGTATGTCGCTTAAATGATGCAATTAAATGGTTATTATTTTTGTTGCATAAGCAATGGTGGACTTCGTATAATCAACACATTTTTATGTCGCTTATGTGACACTTTGGCATCACTATAAGCGTCGCTTAAGCGACGGTTCTATGTTGGTTGCGACGCGGTTTTGATCGTTTAAGCAATGAAAAAAAGTATCCCTCGTGCCAAAGTGTGCTAGTAGTAGTCATAGCCAAAAAGTCCTGTTCTATAAAATTTTTACAAAACTCATTTTTTCTAAAAACGACTTGTGTAAGGGATGAAGGAAAAACATTGTTTCCACGTTTTTGTGTCTCATGCACATAAGTTAATTTGGCACCATTTGAAAGATATTTTAGTTGTCATAATCTACTTCTTTTTCTGGCTGCAAGCAAGACAGAGAAGGAGTTAGAGCTTTGAGAGATCCTTCTTGTGTATGTGCCACCATAACCAATCACTTAGAAAAGAAGCAAGCTTCGATCGCATCGTCTCTGGTGTTGTCTGTCCCATCCCTTCTTCTCTTCTCTTCTCTTGTGAAAAGGTGTCGGTGTGTGTAGGTTGTGTTTGAGCGCCCCCCCCCCCCCCCCCCCCCAAATCAATTGGTGTGTGTCCAAAGAGAGGGTGAGGAAGAGAGAAGTGTTGTGTGTGTGGTTGAGAATCGGAAAGCAATTGTGATGGTTGAGATGCAATAAGATTTGTTTTTGTGTGTGATTGTGGACTTGGGTGTGTGCAGGCAAGTGTTTGAAGTAAAGTTTTGTTCTTTGGTATGCTTCTTCTAGTGGATCGTGGTGTTGTGCTTCCATTTGAGCTATAGAGAGGTGCATGTGTGTTGTCGAGTGTGTTTTCCTTTCCCTCTTCCATCTTTTGGTGCCCCCACTGAGGAGTATCTGATGGCTCCTATTTGAAGGTGAAGTGGTGATTTTGGAGTTGTTGGAGGTGCAATTTTTGAAGAGAAAGTGCTACAAAAGATGGCATGGTCAGGTTTTTTTATTTTCACTGGGGTGGAAGATGCGAAAACGTGGTTGCACGTTTATGGTATGTTTGTGCTAGAGAGAAGACTAACAAGAGAAGAAGACGCTGTTAGGATTTTTTTGGAGCAGAGGATTGTGCATATGTATATACACAGGCATGGTGCATCGAATAAAGGATTGCCCATTTTCCAGAACCAGGTGGTTACGTGGGGCCCACATGTGTACAGGTAGGACATCATGTACATAGTGCATCGATTTTCACTATCACCAGTACCAGTGTGTTTTCTCTATAATAATAAAGAGTTGGTAGTGCGTAAAACTTCTCGAGGAAGCTATCCGCGGGCCGACGACATAAGGTAAGCAGGTGCGTCAGATGGCATCTAGTGGCGTCAGGAGGTCGAATGGGGTCAATACTTGCACGTGGATAAGTACGGACACAACGTGGGTGTTTTCTTGTGATAATTATGCAAAAAGGTCATCATGAGAATCATCTTTTGGGGCCACTTCACGTGGTTGCGGGATGCATTATTGGAAAAAGTTGAGTGCCAGGTGTGCGGATGGATGCAGCAGGGTGACAACTATGCATAGTGAGGCCAATTTTTGGCCTATTCGGGGTCCGTTTGAGGTCAACTAAAAGGCCAAGGGTGCCCAAGTAATAAAGCTAAGTGTGGGAACTGAAAAACCTAAGAGAAGACCAGAAAAATCGTGGAGAAGAGAGGAGGAACATCCGCAACTGAGTTTTTACTGTTTTTGGAGCTTGTTTTGACCATAAACTGCTCATTCGAGGTCGGATTTGAGCACTTTGACATTGTAGACTGGGGTTTTGGGCCATTCCGGATGCGATGGAGCTGTCCATTTTTCCAAATTCCTTACTGTTTTTATGCTGTTTTGGTTGTGCAAGTTTCTCCTATGAGCGAAGCTTCTGCTCCAATTTGTGATTGTATCTGGCATATTCTACCCATATTGTGTGAGATATTTGCCCCATTTATGTTGGCCCAAGCTCAACTGTATCTAAATATCAGAAATTCTCCTCTTTTGAGCTGAGTTTTTTGGGTGTGTGTATGTGTGTCTCTCTGTGTGGAGTGGGTAAGTGGGCAGCCACTCTCCTCTCACTCCATCGGTGTGTTCCCTGTCTCGGCCAGGTGGGTTGTGTAAGCCGAGTGGTGCCCCATAGTGTGTGTGTGTGTGTGTGTATCATCCCAAGAGTGTGTGTCGGGTCATTATAGAGGTGTTGTGTGTGTTTTCATCGCGCTCACATTCTTTCGGTGCCCCCACTGAGGATCTTCTTCGAGTACCTTCTGCTTCGCACTTCAAGCTTCGAGATTCGGGATTATAGGCTGCAGATTACAGGTTACAGGTTACAAGTACAATTATAGGTGATTAACACAGGTACAGGTAGCTAGAGTAGAGTGATACACTGGCAAGTGGGAGTCACTTGCATTTGCCATGGGTATGCATCATTTGGCGCCTGTTTGAGCGCATTGTATGTTGGTATTGTACGTTACTTGTGGAAATTTCCATTGTACGCCTTTGTGGAGCCATACTTGGTTTTATTTGGTAGTCCCAACCATTTCTGAGACTTGGTCTGGAAGATAGTCATTTATGGGACTTGACTATATGAGATTTGCATAAGCCTTCGTGAGAGGGTCGATAGCGTGAGGTTTTATTGAGCTGGGGGATTTTCAAATGTGAGATCCTTTCGGTGATATAGGTGGCTAGAGCACCCTTTTCATGACCTCACCATAGGCTATGTACTAGTGATATCTACTTGATGCTCGGGTTCTACTATTGGCAGTTTATGCATACATATACAGTCTATATTGTGGGTTCTTACTGCTCTACTTCTGGGGAAACTCTGCCAAAAATTTTCCAAGTTGTGATGGCTGGTTTTTTGGTCTTTTGAGCCATTTATGTTGTTATGCTGCTGAAATTTTGGCAAAATCAGAGGATAAGACAGGTGTGCTTTCTTGGGAGCTACATGGTTGGCTTTAATGGATGATCAAAATGGCCCTCAATTCACTCCTTTTCATTTAACTCAAAGAATCCAGATAAATGTTCATGTGTCCAGGAAGATTTTTTTCCACCAGCGCGTAGTCTTTATGTTCGAGCCAAGAAGATTAAGAGAGATATTGGAATGTCCTTTGCCTGTTGTAATTCCGATGATCAACTATGAAAACTCATTTGATGTGCATGTGTTTATCCTTATCTAAAGTTGAGCTCCATTGAAGTTCTAGGGATTGAGTCAGTCAAATTTTTTGGGTTCTTGCACGTGTGTTCGAAGGGGTTCTCAAAGCATCGTAACTTGGGTAGCCATGGCTTTCTCTTATCCGGAGTTTCATGGAAGAAGTGATGAAGATGTCGAAGACTTTTTGGAAAAGATGGAGATTGTCTGTATTAGCAACCAGATTCATGACCCGGCGCAGATGTTACGTCTTCTTTAGATCTGTTTGAAGAGTGATGCACGAGTTTGGTCCAAAGCATTTGAAGAGGAGTTGCGTGCAGCGGATCCACCTATAAGATTGAGTTGGGACAATCTAAGACATGGATTAGAAGTGGAGTTTGTGAGGACAGAAGATCCTGACAAAGTGTGGCAAGAAGTACAGGCTTTAGTGCAAAAAGAAGGTGAGCCAGTAGATGCGTACATACGAAAGTTTTCGTTGGCATGGGAGCGAATGTGCAAGGCCTTAGCACCACAAGTACGCCCACCTGACATAATGAAGAAGGACAGGTTCTTGGTTGGTCTCTGGGAGAATATACATTGGAGAGTGGAGCTAAAGAAGCCTAGAACATATGAAGATGCATTGGAGGTGGCAAGGAACAAAGAGTGGAAGCTGAGGAAAATGAGCCAGTTAGGAGTAGAGTCTTTGCCCATGAGGTTTGAATTTCAGCCTATGGATTCTTTGCAAAGTCGCATGCCAGGGGTTCATCATGAACCAGTGGTTCCTGTTATTCCTCAAGTTATGCCAACAGTGGTCACTACAGCAATGCAAGATGATGGGCTAAGGCAAGACATGAGGCAAGTGGTAGATTTAATGAAGAATCTCAGCCTAAACATGCTAGGTCAAGTGGAAAATAATCGAGGTCGAGGGAGGTTTGCAAATCAGCCAGGAGGTGAAGAAAGACCTAAGAATGGTGTTGGACAAAGCAATGGTAGGTTCTGGAGGCAGACGCCCACATGTCATAATTGTGGAGAGTTGGGCCACATCAGCCCACAATGTGATAAGCCACCAAGGATGGGTGGAGACATGTATCCATTGCCAAGGCAGGTGCTAACTAGGTCAAATGATTATGGCATCGGAATTAAGGGAGAAGAAGGAACCAGTGGATTAACCCCAGAGGAAAAGGGAAAGACAAAAGTGATAAGTGTAGTTACCTTGGAGAAGCCATCAAAGCTAGAGGATACATTAGTGATGCCTATTGGGAAGAGGACCACAGAGGACAAGGAAGGAAGAAGTGCCCCAGGTCCTAGTAAGAATAAGGGAAAGAGCCACGAAGGCGAGGATGTCAAGGCCAAGAGGAAAAGGAGGGCTCGTTGCAAGTTTCATGTTTCAGATTTTCCACTAGGGGATGGGCAATTAAGCTATGACTTGAAGGAGGATCTGACGAGCAGGAAAGCAGATGTTACTTTTGGGTAGCTTATAGAGATGGTGCCTAAGCTAAAGAGACAATGGAAGAGTATGGTTAACCCAATGGAGAGAGAGCCAGAGAGAGGTTCAGTGAAGGTGTTGGCAATGGATGAGCTACCAGACATTTGCCCAATAGTAGATGTGTGGCACAAAAGAAAAAATCTAGGACAAGGTTATGTGGATGGTGGAGCTCAAATATGTGTCATAACACACTCATGTGTTGAGAGGATGGGTCTTACAGTGACTGGGATGTCAGGTTTCCGGATCCGATTGGCAAACCATCAAAAAGTAAAATGTTTGGGTGTTGTAAAGAGCTTAGAAGTGGAGGCGTATGATGCAAAGGTAGTGGTTGATTTTCATGTGATGCCAGCGAGGTTGGGAGCATATCCTATTATATTGGGTAGACCATGGTTACATGCAGTGGGAGCTGTTCAAGATTGGCGACGTGGTACGATTAGCCTCTATGGAAAGACAGGTGCCAAGAAGCTATATAATATGGACACAAGGAAATGATTGGAGGAACTTTATGAAGATGAGGATGGGTCTAGTGATGAAGACTATTCCACAGTGACTAATGAGGACAGTGATAGTACTACCATCAGTGATGAGGAGGTTGATGTTGCATTTCTTCTAATGGACAAAGAAATCCATGAGTCTGGTTTAGTCTCATTTTCAAATGAAGTTGAAGATGAAAGTTAAGGACCTTATGAAGTGATTGAAGGGCTGATGCAAACCAAGGTTGAATTGTCAAAGAAGCAAGAATTGATGACACAAATGATCATTGGAAACCTGGAGAAGGAGATATATTTGCACATGCTGGCTAGTTTTTCTAATTTGTTCATTACTTCATATGAAGAGATCAGAGGGTTCAAGGGCGAAGAGATGCATATAGAGCTAAAAGAAGGTGCTAAGCCAGTGAGGCAAAGGCTAAGAAGAATGGGTCAAGAGAAAATGGAAGCCTTGCAGGAAGAGGTGGACAAGTTATTGAAGGCAGGGTTCATAGTCCCAGTGGAAACCACAGAATGGGTGAGTCCAGTAGTAGTCAGCCCAAAGAAGGATGGAAAGTGGAGGATTTGTGTAGATTTTAAACCCTTAAATGCAGCCACTAAGAAGAACCCATATCCTCTTCCATTCATTGATCAGATCTTGGATTCAATGGGTAGGTTATGAGAGGTATAGTGTGTGTGATAGTTTTTCAGGCTATTTTCAATTGAAGATTGCTCTTAAAGACCGAACAAAGACAACTTTCATTACACCATGGGGCTGCTATTGCTACACGGTATTGCTATTTGGGTTGTCAAATGGACCATCTTTCTATCAAGAGAGAGCAAATTGGGTATTGGCACCGTTCATTGGTAGTTGTGTTAAAGCTTTTATGGACGACTTTTGTGTCTGCAGCAGTAGGACTGAACACCATGAGAAGATGCAGATGGTATTGGTTCGATATGATGAATGTGGAGGACAACTAAATCCAAAGAAATGTCATCTTTCATAGCCAAGGGTGAAGTTATTGGGCCATATGGTGTCAGAAAATGGCATTGAGGGTGATCCAAGCAAGGTTAAGTCTATTATTCTTCTTCCATCACCTATGAGTACGAAGCAATTGGCAAACTTTATACACAAAGTGAAGTACATGGCACGATTTATTCCTTTGTCTTCACAGCTTCTTTATCCATTACAACAAGGGGCAAAGCATGATCCATTGCAATGGGATGACAAGTGTGAAGAAGTGTTTCAAGAGGTGAAAGAGGTGTTAGGGGGGTTGTCAGCCATGCAGGCTCTTGATTGGGAGAAAGTGTTTTATGTAAATCCATCAGTAGGGGATAATGTCATTGGAGCCATGCTGTTGCAAAAGGGAAAGGGCAGCCGTTATATGGAGCCAGTGTATTGTGCAAGCCGAATGAAGCTGGTAGCAGAGAGAAAATTCTCAGAAGTAGAGCTAGTGATGTCCAGTGTAATATTTGCTTGTTGACGATTTCGTCATTACTTGCTACCACGACCTTTTGTTTTCTTGACGAGTTATGCCTTTTTGCCACAATTAATTAATGGCACTAACATGTCGAATATGGTGAAGAAATGGGTAATTGAGCTGCAAGAGTTTGAGTTCTCTTTTCTAGTGGACGACAGTACAAGGGCTACCCTAGCTGATTTGTTGACTTACAAGGAGAATCCCCTCCTTGTTAAGGAAGAGGTGGTGAGAAAGGTAGTCGAAGAAATGCCACAGATCAGCAATGCACATGTGTTGTTCTTTGATGGATCATACAGAAAGAGCCATGATGTGGCTTCAGGGGGTATAGCACTTTATGATCCATAGGGGAAGCTAGTATGCAAGAGAGGGTTCAAATTGGATGCGCATAGTAACAATGAGGCTAAATATGCTACATTGGAAGCCGGATTACACATTTGTTTGAAGCATGGAATTAGAAGGTTGAGCATAAAAGGTGATGCCTTGTTAGTTGTGAAGCAAGTGTTGGGTGTGTGGAAGAGTAAGAACACCTCATTGAAGGAAACGTGTTTCAGAATTAAAGGCTTGTTAAAAAGTTCGAAGCATGGAGCATCAGAAACATTGAACGTGCTCTAAATGGCGAGGCACATGAAGCAGCTCAAAGCATGATTGGGGAGCTATTTGTGTTCAGAACCAATTTACCTCTTTATCATGGCCGGGAAAGTTTGGCTCAAGAAGAGGAGTTTTTGCTAACAGGAATCATTCCGAAGGACATTCAGAAGTCTAAGAAGTATGGATTTGTACGTAGATCATCCAAGTACAAATTGATTGGTGATGTCTTATACATGAAAGGGGCTGATCTCGTGTTGAGACGTGTACCTTGGCGGGAGGAGCTTTATAGAGTGTTGGAAGAGAATCATGAAGGTGCATGTGGCGGCCATTTTGCTCTAAAGATCACCTTGCATAAGATCTTGCAAGAGGGGTATGTATGGCCTAGTTTGCACAAGGATGTTTACCATTGGTGTAGGTCTTGCAATAGGTGTCAAGCATTTGGGAAGAGAGTGTTGAAGCTAGAGCTACGAAAAACCATTATGGCATTTGATGTGTTTGAAAAGTGGGAGATTGATGCAATAGGCCCGTTACCTATCACAAGTAGGGGCAAAAGCTATATTTTGACTGTAGTGGACTATCTCTCTAGATGGGCAGAGACTATAGCAGTAAAACAAATCACTGCAAAGGATGTGGCAAAAGTTGTGTATGATGAAATATGTTGCAAGTTTGGGGTGCCATTAGAGCTACTTTCGGATAAGGGGCCAACATTTACAGCTAAACTGCTATATTTTTTATGTGCAAAGATGAAGATTAGGCATCAGCATACCACTCCTTATTACCCACACTGTAATGGCTTGAATGAAAGATTCAATGGTGAGTTGATACAAATCCTTTCGAAAGTGACAAAGCACCAAGGAAAGAATTGGGATTTGGAATTGACTAGTGCATTATGGGCTTACCGTACTTCAATGAAGACATGTACAGGGTTTACTCCATTTCATTTGGTATATGGAAAGGAAGCACTATTGCCTGTGGAGGTAGAGTTGCCTGCAGTAAAGATGCTAGAGAAGTTACTTGGGCCGCCTAGTGATGCATTCAAAGAGAGGCTCTTACAGTTACAAGAGGTTCAATTGGATAGGATGAGCGTATTGGAACATTATGGACAGATGCAGGATAAGGCTTTGGCAAAGATAAATGAAAAGGTCAAAAGTAAGGGTATCAAGAAGCATGACTTGGTTTTGTGCTACAACAGTAAGCTGGACAACACCTTCCAAAAGAAATTTCAAATTAAGTGGGAAGGCCCTTTCAAGGTAGTGGAGTGTTTTCCAAATGGTACATATCAGCTGGCTAACCTGGATGGGATTCTACATAAGTCAAGGGTAAATGGATTGCATCTTAAATTATATCATGTCAGGTTAATGATGGTGGATCAAGATGAGCTGTCTGTGGAGCAAGCAATGTTGGTGAGGGATGAGGAGACTTGTGACACGGCGAGTCGCATATCTGTTTTTGCTGCTGCTGATCATGAATGATCTAGCAGGCTAGGGTATGGGCAAACTATGTTAGGAGTTTTTTGGAGCAAGGTATTGCACATATGTATATACACATGCATGGTGCATCGAATAAAGGATTGCCCATTTTCCAGAACCAGGTGGTTACATGGGTCCCACATGTGTACAGGTAGGACATCATGTACATAGTGCATCGATTTTCACTATCACCAGTACCAGTGTGTTTTCTCTATAATAATGAGGAGTTGGTAGCACGTAAAACTTCTCGAGGAAGCTATCCACGGGCCGACGACATGAGGTAAGCAAGTGCGTCAGATGGCATCTAGTGGCGTCAGGAGGTTGAATGGGGTCAATTCTTGCACGTGGATAAGTACGGATACAATGTGGGTGTTTTCTTGTGATAATTATGCAAAAAGGTCATCATGAGGACCATCTTTTGGGGACACTTCACGTGGTTGCGGGATGCATTGTTGGAAAAAGTTGAGTGCCAGGTGTGCGATGGATACAGCAGGGTGACAACTATGCACTGCGAGGCCAGTTTTTGGCATGTTTGGGGTCCGTTTGAGGTTAACTAAAAGGCCAAGGGTGCCCAAGAAATAAAGCTAATTGTGGGAATTGAAAAACTTGAGAGAAAATGTGGAGAAGAGAGCAAGAACAACCGCAACTGAGTTTTTGTTGTTTTTGGAGCTTGTTTTGGCCATAAACTACTCATCCGAGGTCGGATTTGAGCACTTTGACATTGTAGACTGGGGTTTAGGGCCGTTCCGGACGCGATGGCACTGTTCATTTTGCCAAATTTCTCACTGTTTTTTTGTTGTTTTGGTTGTATAAGTTTCTCCTATGAGCAAAGCTTCTGCTCCAATTTGTGATTATATTTGGCATATTCTACCCATATTGTGTGAGATATTTGTCCCATTGGTGTTGGCCCAAGCTCAACTGTATCTAAATATCAGAAATTCTTCTCTTTTGAGCTGAGTTTTTTGGGTGTGTGTGTGTGTGTGTGTGTGTGTCTCTGTGTGGAGTGCGTAAGTGGGTAGTCACTCTCCTCTCACTCCATCGGTGTGTTCCCTGTCTCGGCCATGTGGGTTGTGTAAGCCGAATGGTGCCCCATAGTGTGTGTGTGTGTGTGTGTGTATCATCCCAAGAGTGTGTGTCGGGTCATTATAGAGGCGTTGTGTGTGTTTTCATCCCGCTCACAGCGCGACTCGAGTTGTTTTTGCTCATGGTTCATGGTAAAGCCAAGAGATGGTACGACAGATTGTGGGATGAAGAAAAAGTGGGCTAGATAGCTTTGAAAGCGACTTTTTGATGCCAATTTGTGTTGGATGTGTAGTTGCGTGAAGTATGGAAGAAGTTGGATGGTCTAAAGGAAAGCCTGGACATATATTTTTTAGTGTTTTAATGGGAATTCGAAGCCCTTTGAAGATAGTTGATGGAGGTAACTGCTTCAAAAAAAATTGATTATTTGAAGTTAAGAAAGTTCATGGATTGCCTGCATGAGGAGGTTGGAGATAAGGTCAAAGAGGATGGGCCTGTGACATATGAAAAAGTGGTTAACTTGGCAAGAGGTGGAGCCAAGAAGATCTTAAAGAAGCGGCAAGCTAGGCAGGGTCCGTCAAATGCTATGGTGCCAATGCCAGTTGAAGTGGTGGAAGTCAAGGTGAAGCCAATGTTAGAGAGTCTACCAATGCAAAAGGAAGCGAGGGTTCTATGGTTGCAAAGAGATGGAGTGGTTTTGATGCTAAAGATGCCAATTAGGGAAGCTCCAGCTTTGGAGAAAGAGCAAGTGGTTCCAGATCGAGTAGAAGATGCACAGGAAGACTCAGGTATGGTTAGTGAAGCTCCATTGGTGTGTACTAGAGGTCAGAGGGTACGGTTTGAAGATGATGTTGAAGCGGTGAAGGTAGACAAAATCCCACATCTTGAGACAAAGAAAGAAGTGAAAGCAGATGATAGCAATTATATGGATGCAGATACAACTTGGAAAAACGATGCACCCCACTCAAGGTATGAAGAATTTGATCTCCTACATGTGAATAAAGATATGAAAGATGTATTTAAGGAGTAGGGGAAAGTGAAAACCAATGTGCTAGATGAGAGCCAAGTGGAGACATGTAGGCCTACATGGTTAGATAGGCAGGTAAAGGCCCCGTAGCTCACGGCCTTCCCGAGCAACCCCACCTATCCGTATCTTGTGATCTAATCACGGCCATGTTCAACCCCCAAAGGCCCTCCTATAAGTACAGATGGCGCATGTGCAACCCCCCCAAAAAAACCACCCCTTGGAGTTCTCCTTGCTCATCTACATCCCGGGCTTCTCAAAGGCAAGGACCTGTTCATGTCGATCACCATCTCAGCTACTGAAGATAACTCCCAACTACACTTCCACCCTTTGAAGCTCTCAGCCACCCTCATCTATTTACCCTTTTATTATCTACTAACCTCATCGTCTATAGTGGCTAATGGTACGGAGGACCTTTTTTTAAATTTCATGTTGCCAGACGATGAGGTTAGTATATAATAAAAGGGTATAGTTTTAAAAAAATCCCACTAACGTGGCATTTTTTTCGCGTCAGCACAACTGTCGACGGAGACATAGGAAGGCAGTCCATTGCCTTAGCTCGCATGTAAGCGCACAGAGAGAGAGAGAGAGAGAGAGAGAGAGAGAGAGAGAGAGAGAGAGACTCCTGAAAAGCTAATCGCGACAGCAAGGCTGCAAGGCAGAGGAGAGAGACTGTCTTGTGATCCTGCTCGCGGCTTGCAGAGAGGGCGAGACTAGCCGCCATGAGAGAGAGAGAGAGAGAGAGAGAGAGAGAGAGAGAGAGAGAGAGAGAGAGAGAGAGAGAGAGAGAGAGAGAGAGAGAGAGAGAGAGAGAGAGAGAGAGAGAGAGAGAGAGACACACACACACACACAGAGTACGGATACTTGGGGGGGGGGGGGGGGGGGGAGAGAGATTTTCTTTTGGGGGGCGGTTAGTAACTTTCTCTGCCTTCAATTTGAAAAATTGAAGGGGTTGAGCATTGCTTTAGATTCCACACAAAACCAACACCACGATTTGGGTGCTCTATTTCTCTGCAGCCGCTTGCGGCCCGAATTCTCACTGGTTTTGGCCTTACACACCAACGTGAGGCCTTACTTACAACACCCGAAGGCCCCTCTCTTTTCCAATCAACACTCCTCCTTGCGCTAATTGGTTGACGATAGCTTGCGGCCCTTGACATCTTCATACCCATGCTGCCTCCAACCATCTTCCTCCTGGTGGCACCCAACACCCATCAAAATTGGCCCTCCTGGCTGTCACGAGTTCCCCCCTTGCCGCCGGCTTGGCCTCCCCTTCTATTCTTGGACACCCCTCTCCTGCATACATGTAACTCATGCTCGCCACTGGTGGTCCCTCATTCCCACACACTATGCAAGCGCGCATGAAAATGCAATGGCGACACTGATGATTGAGATCCCAACCTCACAAAATTTAAGGCAATGTGGCATTAAAAAAAAAGCACTAGTAAATCTTCATTCCCATAAGCAGCCATTGCATTGAGATTCGAGCGGCCAATGCCCTTAGCCATTTGGACATATACAATAATCAATGCAGTCCAAGCGACATAACTTCTTGTGATTTGATGAAAATTCCACAATAAGCATACATTTCGACCAAGGCTTTGCTTAGCACAATAGGTTCTTTTGATAGCACTCCTCAAGCCAACAATAACCTCGATCAAGTCATTGCAGGTGATGACATTTCAGATGGAATCCCGCACCACCAATTTGAGCTCCAATTGCCCAATACTTTGCCATTTAATGATTAATAGACTGTTTTTGTATGACATAGCTTACAAAGCTTATCTCTTAAATAATCATGTTGTGCATCCTTTTGCCCTATTTCCCACTATGGAAGCAAAGCGACACGACAACAGCTTGTAGAGCAGGTTTCCTTGCAGCTTTCCATTTTAGAATCTGAATGCAATCCTCCTCCTGAGCCTCGTCTATCACCTGTTGTTGTTTAAGCTTTCTTTCCTTGAATGCATGCATTCTCTGCAAAAGCTCATTAGTCAAGAGAAGATTGTATTTGCGGAGCCAACATCCACTAATCCAATTTGCCATAATTTCTCCATCTGATGTAGCTAACTTGACTGCACTGCTTGGTGAAACATCTTCAATGACAAAAGGACCATGTCCTTTTTCCTTGAAATTTGGGTACATGTTGTTTCAACGAATATACTAAGACTAAGTCCCCTGGTTTGAAAACTTTGGTCAGCAATTGTGAGTCAAAGAACTATTTTTGTTTTCGTTTTTGTGCGTAGATGTGAGGAATGGCTACTAATCGTTGTTCATCTAATCATTCCAAATCTTCAAGTCGTTCCGACAATTTGTGTCCCTTTCATTCTAACTCAGTTGCAACTCTGAGAGTGCGTAATAAGAATTCCATTGGCAATATCGCATCCAGGAGATAAACCAAATTAAAAGGAGTCGTGTTCAAATCTCTTTTGAAGGAAACTCAATAGGCCCATAAGGCAGAATGAAGATGCATTTCCCAGTTTATTCTGCTTGGACTAACAATTTTAGTTAATACGAAGCTCAAAATTTTGTTTGTATGTTTAGCTTGACCATTCACTTGAGGATGATAGGGAGCCGATTTGTTATGGATTACCATGAACTCATCTAACATATATTCTATCACTTCATTAAGGAAATGCGATCCGTGATCACTCACAAGCTCAATAGGAAGTCCATACCTAGTGAATACACATTCATACAAGAATAAAGCAGTGGTTCTAGCATCGTTCTTCCTGGTGGCCTGTGCCGCAGCCCACTTGGTTAAGTTTTCTGTGGCCACAATAATATATTGTACCTAAGTTTTGTAATCTGGTGGTTGGATTGGTCCTACGAAGTCTATATCCCACTTATCAAATACTCATGCTCCCATCATAGTTTGCAATGGTATATTATCGACCCTTGTCAGCATTTTTTCTCTTTGACGTGCATTGCATCGTCAAACAAACTCTTTTGCATCTGAAAATAAAGTTGGCCACCAGATGCCTTCCATCAATATATCTTTGGCCGTGATTTCATGAGAGAAGTGACCTCCTGCTAGACCTACATGTGCTTGTTCTAAAATAGGAAGATATTTCTCCTCATTTGTACAAAATCTAAGATGTTGGTCTTTCCCTCATCGATAGAGCTGATTTCCAATCAAGATGTAGTTGGCAGCTTCCGTTTCTATTGCCCTCTTTTTTCTTTTACTCATGGTTTTCGGAAAGGTTCCGTTGGTCAATTATTCTACCAGGTAACCGTTCCACTGTGGTGTGGCTGCAATGTGGAATAACGTGGCATGGGGTATGGCGGCTTTTACTTTGCACTAAGAGCACCCATTCACATATTGATTTCATTGTGGGCCAATAAACCCCCAACCAAGTTAATTGTTGTAAGGTTTGGTCTATTAAGTATGGAGCCTGATTTACCCTTGTAATTTTTTGTGGTAAAAGCGCACATTTGTAAGGCCCCCATTATGAGGAGAAGGCATCGTGCATGAAGGAAAATCATTCACTGGAAACCAAAATTTTCACGGACAAGAATCAAGGGCAACTTTAGAGGCCTCGGGGGCGGAGGCCCCCGAGACTTTTTTTTCCGTCGGAATATTCCTTTTCGCCGGAATATTATGGCCAGACGGCGGCCGGAAAGTGGTCGGAAAACAACCGGTCGGTTGGCCGGTGGCCGGTAGTCAATGGCCAATGGCCGGTGGTCGGAAGTCAATGGCCGGTGGCCAGTGGTCGACAGTCGGTGGCCGAATTCAAAAGCGGACTTGTCTTCTCAAGGGCGGCCACACATGGGCGGATTGGAGGGTCCGATTTGGACTTATTTGCACAAGGGCGGCTACACACGGCTGTCTCTCATAAGAGAGGGCAGCCCTTTTGGCCTATAAAAGGAGGCCATTTCTACACACATTTCATATAGTGTGAAGTTGATGCAACAAGGTGAGTGTGAGGTGGTGAGAGTGAAGCAAGGCGGGAGCTCTATCAAGGGTTTAATCCCTTTGTAAACTACTTCTTCTTTTGAAGTGCTAAAGCCATTGAGTGGCTGGTTTCCCGTGGACGTAGCCCACATTGGGTGAACCACGTATATCGTGTGTACTCTCTCTCTCTCTACTCTATAATCTCTTGTGTGTGAAATATATCTCTCTCCATTAAGTAATCTACTCAAAAATCTATTTAGCTACGTCTTATTTTCTAACATGGTCTTGTGCAAAGTGTAGTCCTATTATTGTGGTATCTGCTTAACTCAAGTAGGCTTCTTGTTCCTCATGATTGATGCACAAGAGCATGATTTCATCTTTGTTTTTCCAATACAACCGTCCAACCAACGACTGATACAATGCAGATTGCTCAAAGAGTCATGGTGTAATGGGAATCGGTATTTGAGAATCTACTTGCGCGATAGTCATTAGGGTCACAAGGTCTTCTGACCATCTTGGAACCATTTCCACAGAGAACATATATGCATCTGGCAAATCATCGTCTACCCCCTTAGGTGCTTTCCCTATTGTGAGTCTCGTCAGATGATCCACTCTTTGGTGTGTGGTGCCTTTTTTAACCACAACTATGAAGTCAAATTCAAGTAGGATGATGAACCATCTTACTATCCTTCCAATACTGCAGGGTTTGTTTACCAAATAGAGTAAGGGTTGATGATCTATGAAAAAGACAAACTTGTTGGCTAGCAAGTAGTGTCGATATTTCTTGACCGAATACACCATACCAAGGCCTTCTCTTTCCATGGTTGTATAATTATTTTCTACTAGGTTTAATTTTTGGCTAGCATAGGAGATAGGAAAATCCATGGTGCCCTCTCTCGATTGAGCTAAGATACAACCTATAGCAAAACTTGAAGCATCAACGTGTACATGAAATACTTTGTCCCAGTCAGGAGCTTTCAGTATCGATGTTGAGGTCAAAGCTTGCTTACGCTTTTGAAATGACTCTTCACACTTGTTGGTCCATTCAAAAAGAGTGATGAGGCTATAAATGGGCTTAGCAATCACAACATACATGTAGATAATTCTACGACAGTAACCACAATGTCCCATAAATGCATGAACCCCTCTGACTATTGTTGGTCTAGCCATCTCAGCAATAACTGCTACTTTTTCCATATCTGTGGCTATGACATTTTTAGACACAATATGTCCAAGAATTTTGCCTTGTCTAACCATAAAAATGTATTTTTCAGGGTTTAGGCAAATCCTATATAAGTGACATTTCTCACTGACACATCGTAAATGCTCAAAATGACTTTCTCGTTTGGTGGAGTGCACACAGAGGTCATCCATGTATACTTCTAAGAAGTTTGACCGATATTCCTTGAAGGCATGGCTCATCAACCTTTAGAATGTTGTCAGTGCATTGGTCAAGCCGAAGGGTAGGCAAAAATTCCCCATTATGTAGCAAAGGTTGTTTTATGTTAGTCCTTGGGATCTATAGTCAATTGGTTATACCAAGAGAAGCCGTCTAAAAAGCTATAAGCTTCCTTACCAGCTACCCGTTCTAGCACGTGATTAGTTATGGGAAGAGGACAACTATCGCGTATAGTGGCATAGTTCACTTTTTTGAGATTTACACACACTCTGAGTTTGTAAAATTTTTTTGGCACCACAAAAATTGGTGATACCCAATTTGTGTGCTCTATCGCATAGATAAACTCTGCTTCCTTGAGTTTTTATGTCTCTTCTTTGATTTTCTTGGCAAAGGTCTTATTATACGTGTATGGTCTTTGTTGACTTGGCTTGGCATCATCTCTCATAGGGATGACATGCTGGCATATTGTAGGATCCACTCCTTTGAAATCTCTATATGACCATGCAAAAACATCTCTATATTCCTTCAATGTCCTTATGAGAATCTCTTCTTATTCTTACGATAGATCCATAGCTATGTATGCCGGTCTCGGCTCTCCGGCTCTTCTCTAGGCTCTGCTAGGTCGATTCATTTCACATTTTCCGGCCCTTCATAGGATTTTCCTGGTTCTATTTACTGTCGTAATGGTTTCTCGACAACAATCCTACGATCTTGCAAGGTGTATTTTTTATAATGAGATGGAACATTGACTTCTCCATGTTTATCACTATCTGATTCCATTTCCATTGTCCAAATTTCTTTCAAGGTCCTTTTGAACTCTTTGTATTTAGCCTTACGCTTTGTTTTTGTCATTGGAGGCTCTTTCCCCTTGGTTGTTTTAGGCTTGTAAATTTTTGGTTTCTTTTGGGTTTGTCGCTCTTTAAGTGTTGAGTTGGGATACCTTCTAGTTACCTTGTCCTTTACGCAATCCACAACGTTTACTTTCATTAAGAATTGAGTTTTGGTATCCCAACGGCTGTTTTGTGATTTTCTTCCTCAAGTTTTTTTCTTGCTTTCTGTGGTATCCATGTTGACATCTCCGATGTTGGTTTGGAAACTCAAGAAATCTTTCTTCCCCTCCTCGGAGTAGAAGTTTGGCCCTTACATGCTCTTTTTCTGAGTCCAATTCTTCAGTTATAAATGTCTCTTCTTCCAACTCATTCGTGGCATTGTAGTAGTGATTCAAAAAGACCTTTTGCTCCTCAATCATCTCGATGAATACCATTTGGATAGGGACTATGTCATAGCCTTCTGCATCACAGAATTGTGTAGGTGTTGATTCATTAACACATACATCCATTGTGGCCAGGATCTGAGTCCATTCAAAGGGTTCGAGAAAATGTTCAGGGAATGGTTCCGATATATATTCCATGTTATTCACCACTCTGTCTAGATCATAGTCTTCCTTTTGCAAACTCCCCGACTGAGAAGTCCCACACATCCAAATTGGGGTGTCTTTATGTATCCCTGAAGGTAGTTTAATCTCTGCAGAGTTTTCAAAGTCTAATTCTTCCTCAAGGCATCCCTATAAGAATGATCTTTCAAGTTTACTCGGATAATTGCCCCTACTTGTTTTAGGTAGAGATAATCATTTCCCCAGTCTTGAACTAGTTGTATTTGTCTCATGAATGGTCTTCCCAAGATGATTTTATAGTTGAGTTTCTTTCCAAAATCTACAATGGCAAAAGTGTGTTTGTAGTCAATTCTGCAGGAAGTGACTATCACATTCTCAAGTAAGCCCATTGGTTTCTCTATGTGTCCATCTCCCAATTGTAGTTTCATTCTTGTTTTCCTGATTGCTGGTTTCCCCCAAGCTTCCCAGATAGCTTTGATTGCTATGGAAATACTTGCACCACTGTCTAAAATAGCCACGATAGTTATATCATTGTATTGTACCGAAAGGGTAGTGTTTCCCTTCTCCCTTCGCAGTAGTCCCCTACCTTGTTTATAGGTAATGATCTGACAATTTTAGTATGTATGTCTTTGTTTTGTAATTTTTTCAAGTCCATTTGAGATGCTTCTTTTAGCCCCATCTTTTCCATGGTGGTTTGTATATCTTCCCACAACTACGGTTTTAACCTCCGTTGTTCTCCCAAAGTGATTGTGCATGGAAATGGTGTTGACATAATGGATTGTAGACTAACCACATCCAAGGTTTGTCTTGGCCTTTCTAGGTTGGTTGTTTTGCAGACCATCAATTTTGTCTTCATTCTCTCCTAAGTAGGATGGTAGCATTTGCAAAGTTCTAGCTTTTGAAGAGCTTGACTGCTCGGATCCCCAATCTCCAGATACTGATTGTTTCTCCAGTTTTGTGGGGAATCTATCAAACTAAACTTCCTCAATTAGAGCTGATTTCAAGGTTATGCTCCCATCTTTTTCTTCTCTAACCCTTTTCCACAGGTAGTTCATCCAATCTCCTTCAACTATCGATACCTCATCCCATCCTTCCTCACTATCAGGAACTTCCAGTTTAGGTGATGGTCTATTATCGTTTGCCATGTTTCCCAACTTGTCTTTTTCTTGATCTCTTTCCTTCATGTTTTCGGTCTCATTTTTAGTCAATTTTTCCGCAACCTCCTGTTGTGGATTCAATTTTTCCATCATGGTTTATTTGATTTACACAAGGTTTCTGTAAGCATCTAGTCTAGCTGCTTCCATATCTGGTGGTGGATAATTTTTCCATTGATTTTCCAGGGTTTGACCCGCTTTCAACCCAGCTTGGAAAACCTCCAGAGCTCCATTGATTGGTTCGTAGATTCAATTGACTAGTACTGATCCAGTCAATTTTGATTTTGGTTCCTTGAATTCTGTTGAAGGAGTCTAAATTCTTTCTTCTGTTTCCTTCCGTATCTTCTCTTCAGTCTCTTTTCACTGTTTTTGTCTCTTAAGTTTGTACTTCTTACATCTTTCTTTTGTGGAATTTTTAGAGTATTTACTGGATTTGTCAGATCCACTTGTGTTTTTTTGCTTGTTCTCCTTGTCCTAGGATCTAGTCATCACTTGAACAGGAATTGTTGGTTCTTGTTCTGATGAACTACTTGGCATGATTTAAATTATGTTTATAGCAATTCTTCCTTTGTTGATTGGGTTCTTCCTCCTTGTCTTGGGCTCTAGTCATCACTTGAACATGAATTGTTGGTTCCCCTTCTGATGAACTACTTTGCATGATTTGAATTATGTTTATAGCAGTTCTTCCTTTGTTGGTTGGGTTCCTAAGACAATCTTCGGGAAAGTGTCCTCCCTTTCATCCACATGCCCCATAATAAGACTCTATAGGTTGTGCATTCTTATTTGGTTTGGGACAATCATTTTTCCGCTCCACAGTTATGACACTTTCCAATTTTTGATTTGGGAATTGGCTTGACCATTGGTGGTCTCATCCCCTGATTTGCAATAAAGTTAACAGGTGTTGTTTCAGTAGGTGTTTGACACATCGGCTCCATAGGGAATGGAGCAGTATGGCTATACCACTCTTCTTCTATCCCCATTGTTACGGAGCTTGTTTTAGGGTATGGAGTAACAAGTACTAGAGCTTGCTCATCCATCTATCCCTTGGGTAGCATATACTTGACCGATACAACATTATTCCAAGGGAGTGGTGGTTGTTGGCATAATACTGGCAATGTTCTCTCTATATTCATTGGCGATCTTTGCATGCGTGCCACCTTTGGTTGGTAGTGATACATGTGTTGTCCTTGTGGCCTCATTGGCACATACTAAACATTCCCGTCGTATTTAGGCTTGTAGTAGCACTCATTTATCTTGTGATTTGTCCATTTTCCTTCAATGGCGCACCATTTTAATTGCCTTTATGGTTGTCCTTGATTTGGTCCATGTGTTGGGCCTCTCAACGACATCCTTTGCATGTTGATCATCATATTGTTCATGCGCTTCAACATGTCCTCTATAGAACTAAAAGTCCTTCCAAAATTAACGAGACAAGTCTTTCCTCGGTTGGAATTTCCAACTCCAGACATTTGTTTATATATTGCCTCATTCAACTTACACTATCCCTTACAGTCTCTCCATGTTTCTGCATGAAACTATAGATTTGTGCCACTGTACTGTGCTTTATCCCCATTTTGAAACAAGTAGCAAAAAATCTCATTGCCAAGGTTGGAAAGTTGGTTATCGTTCCAGGCAGTATGGTTTGAAATCAAGTAAAATCTTTTCCTTATAAGGTCATCCCGAACCCCTCAAAATGTGTATGGAAGTTAGTTATGCACTCAACTCTCAAAACCTACTGAAGCTAGCCAAATGGTCATATGGATCCCTTGATTCGCTGTATTTTTTGACCCACTTTTGGAAATCTGCTAGTATGACCCTACGGTTGCACCGCACCATCTCTTTCCCTTCTGACCAGTGTCTCTCCCATTAATCCCTCAAACCATCTGTTTGGTAAATGTGACTCCTGTGGACCTCTTATCGTCCTTGTGTCACTCATTACTCGCCTGTTGATGGTGGTTTCTATTTTTCTTCCCTGTTAGCGTCATTGCGGTGGCTACTTCTTGCTGCTCTTCCCCTTTGATTGGCCATGCTATCGTAGGCTCAAGTATTTGGATCCTCGTTTTGATTGGTTTCTTGTATGGTTCCCATAATTACTTCACGGATTGAGTTTCCCTGGTACTTGGTTTGTTCTCTTTTGGGATCATCATAACAAAGTTATTGTTGTAACAATATCTAAAGAGATGAGCGAGAAGTTCTGCCAACCCTTTTTCCATGATCTTGAAGATGCACACAATTTTCAAGGGAGTCAATTGTCCTAGTTTGGCATGGGTGGTCCCGACCAAATCTGTAATATTGTTCTCTTTCCAACAATAAACTACAAATCGTGGGTTATCCGTGGGGATACGCTTCAATGGTTTGGTGTCAATCAACTCATAACCTTCTAGTTCTAACATTAGAGGTCCCTCCTTTATAGCTTTATCTGGTATTAGAGTATAGATCTCTAATCCCCATTTATCCACTGAGTCGGGGTCCCGTATCTTATGATATTATACTCCATTTTGGTCCATGTAAAGGTTGTCTTGTTTGTTTGCTCTCACCTCCTCTTCAAAATCGATGGTATGGTCATCTATCCGCACTGCGAACTCCTCATTAGGGTCCAAGTATTGTATTTGTTGGTCTTGAATAAAGTCAGGATATGATTGAATTTGAATGAGGTCCCTGTTCCTGATTGAGTCGAAAAGGAAGACATATCTAAGCTTGAGTCGGAATATGCATCTGATACTTCTTTTGCAATAGTTTTCGAAGGTATCCCTTACACTCTCTTTTGTGGACACTCTACTCCTATGCCACTCGAGCTTCCCAAAACTCTACCAGATCTAGGTTCATATATGGACTTATTCACTCAATTGAAGTGATACTTCAAACCTGGAAATGTGGCCTTGATTTCAATCACAATGCTTTTGCTTTTGCTCTTGATTCGTCACCAAGTCACGAGTCCCTGCACACCAACACTTAAAACCGTATGTGATTCCACAATTTAACGTCAATTTGGTCAATAAAGAGTCAAAAAGATACAAAATTTCCTTTCTCTATCCCTCGTCGATAGACTCTTTGTGCAAAAAAGGATGTGAATTTTGCTCAGGCTATCTTAGGCACGCCGAAGATAGCTGCACTCATAGGTAGGCCCAATTTCAACTTTCAACTCATAAATGGAGTCCTTATGGCTTGCCAAAGACAACCCTAATGTCAAATATGCAAAATTACTTCCCTGCTGTGAGATTTATCTTCAACACGTCGAAGATAATCTTCTTCTTTTTCACTTTTTCTTGCAATTTGTGGCTTGGGTTGGGTTCTTCAAGTGATTTCAAGCTTGTACCATGAATTTCACAAAGTTTTGACCACTCATCAATGTTTTTAGCTCTTTTTGAGCCTAAAGGCTGGTTTTCTCAATTCCCTTGGTGTATTGATTTTTTCACAACTCCAATTTTGATGAAACTTGCTTAGGAGCTGTATTATAACCCTAATAGACCTTGGGGATTGAAAACTGAGAAAACTATCCCTTCTAGTGAGATTTTTATCTTCGGAAATCTCTTCCACAAATTTTAATATTTTTCATTTTTGTCTTCACAGATTGATTTTCTGATTAGATTTAGGATTTATACACACCTTGGTTTCAAGTTTTAGCCTACTTTGACTTTTCCTAGTTGATTTTCTATGACGTCTTCGTTTTTTTCCAATTTTTGGGCTTGACTAAGTGTTTTACTAATCCAAATGGTTCTAAAATCAATGGGAGTTATCTACTTACATTTTACTACCACCTTGTAAGTCTAGTTTTCTAGTTTTAGTCTCATAAACCCCCTATCTATCTTCGGCATGCCGAAGATAGATTGTCAACGTTTTTGGTTTTCGTCAATGCACCTTTGACCAGATGCACTCCTTATGGTTTTCTACTTACCCTACACCTACTGAACATAAAAAAAGAGTGCAGAAAGTAGAAAATACAACTTTCAGTCTCAAATTCCTACTTTCTATCGAGGTAACACCCTTACCGAACACTAGCCAGTCTCAAGGATCCTATCATCCTACTATCTTAAGCTCCCGAGGTCCTTACCGAGTATCTCTACTCTCAAGCACCTCTCAGTCGTGATGAGGATAGAAAATGTGTCACTCTAATCGAAACTAGAGGAAGTAATGGAAATTCAAGTGAGTGTTTTGGGTTTTCTCTAGTCTAAGTTGCCTCGTCCCCGACAATGACGCCAAAATGTCGGCCGACTGCCAAAACTCACCATATCAATGCTGGCAAAGCAAGAACCACATACATAAAATGTCAATCCGTGGGATGTAGTTGACTTGACTAGTGCATGGAGGCTACAAGAGATAGCCAATCTCTTGAAAAACCCAAGTCTATGTCGCTTCTACTTATCTAAGTCTCAAGAGTGTGTCAGACACCAAAAGCTACTTTCTCTACCCGCAACAATATACATACAAATTTGTGTAGCTATAGGTCTCTGAATGGAATGAAACTTAAGAACAAAACGGTCGGTCGTTTGGCCGGTTGGCTGGTGGCCGGTGGTCGAAAATCAATGGCCGGTGGGGCTGGTGGCCGAATTCAATGGCCGGTGGCTAATTTCAAAGGTGGACTTGTCTTCTCAAGGGTGTCCACACATGGGCGGACTGGAGAGTCCATTTGAACTTGTCTACACAAGGGCGGCTACACATGGCTACCTCTCATGAGAGAGGGCAACCCTTTTGGTCTATTAAAGGAGGCTATTTCTACACGCATTTTGGAGTGTGAAGTTGATGCAACAAGGTGGGTGTGAGGTGGTTAGAGTGAAGCAAGGCGAGAGCTCTATTAAGGGTCTAATCCTTTGTAACCTACTTCTTGTTTGAAGTACTAAATCCATTGAGTGGCTGCTTCTCGTGGACATAGCCCACATTGGGTGAACCACGTATATTGTGCTCTCTCTCTATCTATCTATCTATCTATCTATCTATCTATCTCTCTCTCTCTCTCTCTCTCTCTCTCTCTCTCTCTCTCTCTCTCTCTCTCTCTCTCTCTCTCTCTCTCTCTCTCTACTCTATAATCTCTTGTGTGTGAAAATTTGCCTCTCTCCATTAAGTAAGCTACTCAAATATCTATTTATCTAAGTCCTATTTCGTAACAGTCATTTGGGACAAATTACGACTCAATGATCGAGGGATGTCAGTTTTCAAATATTTTCAATCCGAGAGTATGCAATTAGACATGATGATCTCATTGGGTAGGTAATTGAGAGGAGGTATCAGAAAAGTCTAGGTATGTATAGCCATGTAGGCCAATATTTCTCTCATTTGCATTCTCTAGACCTTAGAGAAAGCCTAACATTGATCACAAAAACATTACAACAATTAGTTGTAAACATATCAGCTATAACCATAAAACCCACATAAGCCATAGACCATAAACCTACCATTAACCATAAAGTAGACATAATCCATAAAGTTATGAGTACAACCATAAATCTTAAAAAATAACCATAAACCTATGATGTGATAAAATATAGTAACAACCTGCAAGAGCCATAAATGTGTGCATAACTATAACCGTGCTAGCTAAACATAAACCTACAAAAATAACCATTCTATTAGCTATAAAATAGAAACCTACAAGCATAACCTAAAACCATAAAGGAGCCATAATCCATAAACATGCAAGCATAACCATACATCTGAGGGCATACCTCAAAGTCCAAAAAAAATGTAGCCATAAACCAATCACCAAAAAACCACATCAAATATTGCATGGCAAAAAATCTATAACATGTATAAAGAAGCACAGCATACCAAGAGCAACAACTAGCAAGCTCTTACATAGACGTGTAGGTTCATGTGTTCTTGTCACTTGTGACCTCCCATCATACAAGACGTCCACCACAATCTTTGCATGACAATCCTTGAAGCAAGGATCAACACACATTGTTTTCTTGCATTCCTGCAACCCCATGTAGTGCATGAAGGTTTTCATCCCTCCACATGATTTTGCTCAGACCTGAGACCCTCTCTTTTCATAGCACACACAACATAATACTTGCTTGTTGAATCATGCAAGAGCATAGGAAAGTGTTCAATGTACACATCCTAAAAAATGGGCCTTTTGCATATGGCCAAAATGCACTATTTACATACTACTCATGCAAGTGTAGCATAAAATCAAATCTAGAAGTGTCAAGATTTTGGTGAAAATCCTTCTTGATAATCCAATAATTGGTAAAGATAGAGTCCAGAAGACCCCAAAAGCATGTGTCGGCCGGCTGCCAAGCCTCACCATATCAATGCTACCAAAGCGAAAACCACATACATAAAATGTCAATCCGTGGGATGTAGCCAACCCGACTAGTGCATGGAGGCTACAAGAGGTAGCCAATCTCTCGAAAAAACCAAGTCTATGTTGCTTCTACTTATCTAAGTCTCGAGTGTGTGTCAGACACCAAAAGCTACTTTCTCTACCGCAACCTTATCCAGACATAAAGTCTCCAAATAGAATGAAACTTAATGCCTAGCATGGGCAGGGTATCCTCTACACTCTCATGTGCTCAAATGTTGTTTCTGACACCTGGACAAAATTGTACATAAGATAAACCGCCTATTTTAGGATTGTCAATTTCGGTACCAAAAGGGCTTTATAGCTTCCTCTAAACGTGCTCTATCTATCCCTAAGGTCAAGATCCAGTTTTAGTGCATGTATTGTACATAGGGAACAAAAATTATCTCATAGATGGGCACGACTAAAAGCATACTTTATTGTGAGAAACTTACATTAAAAGAGAGAACTTTCATCTATGAACGCATTGGTATGCTCAGAACAACAATGCAATATTATACACGAGAGAGACGAGAGATTGAAGAAACAGTAGACAGTCGTTGAACTGTTGTAGCAACGCTTACTTTTTATTATCCAAAACTTAGGTCTTAAAGTTACAAAAATTGGCTTTTATACCTTAGCCAAGGTGTAAAAATGGATTCCTAGCTAATTGGGGCTTAGTATAAGGTTAAGAGATTGCATATAATTATAAACATGGAAGCCATTGGCCCTTTTAGACTCATTGGTACTCAATAATATTACAACGGCTTTAGACTTGCAGGATTTTTCAATAATAAAATGGGTTTGATTACAATCATTTGGCTTGAAAAAACGTGTGGAGTCCTGCTTGATGCTCTTCTTTTTCTTTTGTTAGTTGAGTAGCTAATAATCCCCCCTCCTTGCATGTGTCGTCCATGACACAACTACTTTGGGTGCTAAGTAGTGGTCAGGCTTTCGCGTTGCCGTTCTCTTTGCTTGATGCTTAAGACCTTGTTGGTACTTGAGACATAGCTCTTTGTCTTCAATGGACATGAATTTCATGTTGATTGCATTCTTTAGCTTCGTTGTTGAATAGCTGACAAACCGAGCTCGCAGGTTTGTGATGACAGGGCCAAAGATCTTTGATATGCAAGTGTAAAATCCCATGTAGAATGCTTCTTCAAATGTCTGCATATAATACTTGGGTATACAATTTAAGCAGTGTGATGGCGGTATTGCCTTGTGTCAGACAAGTTACATAGAGACATTGCTATGTAAGTTTGGACTTGAGGATTGCAAACCTATTGCCACTCCCATGGAAACAGGTTTGAAATTGAGTCTTCATGATGTTGGTGATCTTGTCGATGTCACTCTAACTGCTGTTGGCTGCCTTATTTATGTATGCAACACGAGGCCGGATATTCAATGTGCAATCTCATAGGTTAGCAGATTTATGCATAGCCTGAGTCTAAGCATTGGCAGGTTGTCAAGATAATTTTTTGTTACTTGAGTGGCACTTTACATCTTGGCTTGTTTTATCCCAAGGGGGATCATTGCCACCAGCTTTACATACTTTTTTGGACTCATGTGGGTTGGTTGTGTTGGCACGCGAGTGTCCATGAGTGGTTTTTTTTTTCATGCTCGGCAGTTCATGCATATCATGGCTGAGCAGGAAGCAACCTACTGTGTCCACTTTCATTTGTGAGGCTGAGTACAGGGCAGTCTTCAAGCTACGGTTGAGTGTGTATGGCTCCGACGCCTTATGGAGGATTTGGGTGTTGGATAGGACACTACCAACACTATCTACACTGACAGTCAGAGTGCATTGGTAGTTGGGAGGAGCCCAATTTTTCATGCTCACACAAATCACACTGAGGTGCATTACCACTATGTCAAGGAGAGGCTCTCAGCAGGAGAGATCAACTTGGCTTATGTGCCAACGCAGGACAACCCTGCAAATCTTTTCACAAAGACATTGTCTCGTGAGAAGATCAAAGCTTTCCGCAATGCTTTGGGCTTACTTCCCTATGTGGATTGTGAACACAGTTGGACCACTGGGGTATTTTTTCCCTCACTAGGAGGTTTTTTCCCTCGTGCATTGTATATACACCCATCACTCTAGGGCTATCTTATCTTTCCATTGCACACTAAGTAATACACTCTTTGTTGTGTGCCTTGAGCTTCCTTCGTCTTCTCCAAACTGTGTACGTTTGTTTCCCTTCAACCCTATTGCCAACATATGGCTGACAGGCCATGTTGTTTGATAGGTAGGCTAAGAGGTGCTATGGTTTATGGTGATAGGTCTTATGATTTTTGACCGATATGTTTTGTTGTTGATAGGTAGACTAAGAGGTCCTATGGTTTATGGTTGATTGGTCTTATGGTTTACGATTGATTATTTATGGTTGATAGGTTTATGGTTGATGGTCTTATGTTTTTATGATCTATAATAGGCTCTAGTTGTTGCTCTTTTTGGATTTGTAGCGGTGCACCACACTCAATGTGGTGGCTATGACAAAGACTATTGTTTGTGCTCTTTTTTTGATTGACAGCTTTGGGGTTGTGTAGTAAATGTTTCCTCTCTTGCAGTGGTATCATTGTAGTGCAACTTTCTACTCTTTTTGATAGACCGTGCTCTCTTATGGAGATTCAAGGCAAATTTTGGGAGCTTATTGGTTTTTGACAGGAGTTCATAAGTTTGTGGGATTTACTTGGATATGTTAGCTTATGGTTTGATTAGCTTATGTCTACTTGGATACGAATTTGTGGTAGCTACTTGCATATGGTAGCTTATGTTTTCATCCACTTATGACATTGTGGTTGCTACTTGGTTATAGTAGCTCATGGTTCTATTGGCTTATGACTTTGTGGTAGCTTATCATATTGTTAGCTACTTGGATGTGGTTCTTTCATGTATATTTGTATATGGTCATTTATAACACGTTCAATGACTAGTGCGCTTGGTTCATGGAAAGTTTATAGTCGTAGGTATCAATCTCCATTACCAAACTCTTTTATGGTTGTGAATTGATCTAAAAAATTTACAATATGTGTCAATTCAATATGAGTATATGAAAACATCGTATGTTATCAGGCCAAGGGCCAAGTCTAAACTCTATACTCTCCACCTAGCCTATTGCCAATAA
>NW_028221682.1:0-57357 GCF_014529385.1 Adiantum capillus-veneris
TTGCCAAAAATACGAAATAATGTGAATGCTTACATCAATGCGGAGAGCTTCTTACCTGCGGGTGCAATGCAACAAACACAATTCGCAATGTGACAACCGGGAGAGAGGGAGTAAGGTGGAAGCGCGAGAAGGAGAGAAGTGAGCGCCCTTAGCTCACGTTGTGCATTTCTTATCCAAAAACTTATAAAATACTTACAAAAATTGGTTTTTTATACCTTAGCCAAGGTTTTTGGGTGGTCAAAACTAATAATATGGAGTTCTACCAAAGCTGGGTAATGACTGGCTGATACAATCTGGAAGCTTGTAGCCCCGGCTCATTAATTACAAAGTTTATCTGAGAAAATAGGAGTTACAATATTCCTGATTTATCAAAATAATAAATGTTTTACAAAGAGAACTCCGAAAAATGGTGTCCCTGTTAGCTTGCTGCTAACATTCCCCCCCTCCTCGCCTGTGTCGTCCTTTGACACAGCTTTATGGGCTGAAATAGTCTTCGGGTTGACGGCTGGCGAGGCGGTCTTTTAGCGCATCCAGTGCCTTCTGGTATCCGATTCTTCGTTCTTTGTCGGGCACTTGTAGAAATTGCATTGTCACCTTATTCTTCAGCTCCACCGCTGAGTAGTCTACAAACCTGGATGTTAGGTTGCTGATCACCGGTGCAAATATCTTCGTTCTCCAGGTGAAGAATCCAGTGTAGAAAGCTTCTTCAAAGGCCAGCATATTATCCGATGGCAAGAACATACATCTGGCATAGAATCCGTAAAGGACTTCTTCTGAAGGTTGCCCACTCAGATTGTAGCATAAGCCTTTGTTTCCTTCCAAAAATGATAACCATGGGGCTCCTGTTTGCTCAGGCTCATTAAAAACTTGTATACATGCTAGCAACATTCTGCAGATCTTACATAACATGGCTCAGGAGAGGTCTGGTAGACTCTTGAAGAAAGACATGGCACCCGTTAGGGTTTTCACCATGTATTCCTCTGTTGCTTGGCCTCTCTCTGGAGCTGGTAGCCTGGGGAAGTTAAGCCAATTTGGCCTCTTCTTTTGCAGTGCTTCATGCGCCTGTCATGTCCTTACTCTGGGCACAGGATAGAAGGCTGGATCTCTTTGAAGGGCTGAAGGTGCTCTTGTGAACAGAATCACGTATCTCGGATTCTTGTTCAGCCAGCTTAACCTCCACTTTGGGTGGTCTTTATCTACGCCATCTTCTTGCATATCTTTGTGCAGCCTTTCTTTCACATGTAATAATTTCACTTTGAGAGGATATGGCAGAGATTGTTGATGCCATTGAGCGTTGATCTGATTGGGAGTGAGTTGAGTGACATTGACAGAGTGTGTAAAACTGTCAACTCCCAATCCATTGAGGCTTTCCACTGCTCATCCACCTCTAGGGTGATCTTCTCCTTCAGTGCATCTTCTTCAGCTTTTCACAGCTGAACCATCGGCACTGTGTCTTCATCCATGATGTTAATCTGAAAATCTTCATCACCACTCGGCTCTACTGTGGACTGTGTCTCAAACTCAGCAAACGAGACTAAGGGTATGTCTATCTGTGGCGGCTCTCAAGTGCCTGCCTCTTCCTGCGTGTCTGGTTTCCCATCTCTGAGGAGTTGGTTAATTCGCTTTAGTTCTGCTATCTCCTTTAGAAGCTCCTCCTCTCTCTGAACCCGCATCAATGCCAGGTCCCTGTGCTGTGATTGTTCTAGCTTTAATTCCAATTCAAGGTCTTTGTTTTTCTTCTCGAGTTCCTTATACACTTCGTCAGTTCCTTTGATGGAGGCCACGACTGGATTTTATCTGATTTGCCGTAAGAAAATTTCCTGATCATTGATCTGCTGTTCAGAATACTGTAGAGAAGCATTGGCAACATCTAGTGTACCTGAATTTTTTGAGTTGACAGAGATGTTGTAAGAAGTTCATTCGTAACTTCTGTCAGCTGCTCGTCTTTTGCTTTGCAGGCATCAGATAGTTTGGTGAGTAGATCACCTAACTCCTCCATTTCTTTTTGTTGCCTATCTCTGGCTAACTGATGCTGTTCCGCTTCTGTCTTCATCTCTTGCACCTGCCTTTGAAGATCGGTGTTGACAGTCATCCTGTCTTCTAACTCTCCTTGGAGAGCGTCCATCACCATCTCAAGTTTCCTCGCCTTTGTGCTGCGGTTTAATGCTGCTGAATGGAGTCTTTCCGTCATTTCTTGCATCTGCCGTGCATATTCATTGACTAGTACTATTATCTCGTCATTTGATTGCCACTCCTCCTGTTTTGCCAGTTGAGATGTTCCTGAAGCATCATGTGTGGCTTCTTGCTGCGTCATAATTGCTAGTGGTTCTTGTGTAGAGGTAGATGGTCGGTCTTCTTCTTGGGTATCCTGAGACTTTGATGCCTCGGCAGTTTCTCGCTGAGTAGAAGTAGAGGGTGTTGGCTCAAACCTTGCTATCTCTTCAGGTGCCGGACTTTCTTCCTTCTCTGGTGGCTCGGATTCCTTATGATGGTAGTGGTAGACTCCTTTTCCGCGTCTCTTTCTTTATCAGACTCTTGTTCAAATTCACTTGCCTTTTTCTCTTTTGGCTTTTGAGTATCTTCTGTGGCCTTCTCCTGGTCCGCCGGCTCGGCTTTTTTTTTTTTTGTCTGTCGGGGTGGTCAGCCTCTTGTGCAGATTTTGTTTGTTTGGTGGACTCAAAATCTTTCTCTTTCTCAGGCTTCGCTTTTGTATTGGTGTCTTTGCTTGCAGGTGATGGTGGCGGGCTAGGCATGGGTGGTCTTGTTGTTTTGTAGCAGTGAGGTGGGTCAGGGAGATCCATAACTTTGTTCTTGTCTAGCCATTTCCTCGGCTTGCCTTTGGTCTTCCGCCTCCTTGGCTTTCTTAACAGCATCTTCTACCTCCTTCAGCTTTAGAGCTTTAGCCTCTTGGTACATTCTTTCTAAAAGCTATGTTGGATCTTCAGTTTCTTTTCTTGTATGATGCTTTGTTCGAGGGCCCTTAAGTCCAACAGGTACCCATTTTTCTGGGTCCTTCCCTTGTGCTTGCCTACTGCACTGGTACGCCTGTTTCTCTCTTTCAAAGTGCGTTTGTTTTTGAGCTGGCTCTTCTTGGTGTGCGGCCAAAACTTTTCTTTTCATCTCTTCTCTCCGAGCTCTCTTTTCTTCGTTGTTAGAGCTCTTGCTGCTGTGCCTTTTCGGCAAGCTGTCAGCTGACTCTTCATCAGATTTATACGATCTTTTTCCTGACCTTGTAGCTCTTGGAGAGGGTTGTGTTGCCAATATCCATGTATTCTGATCTGGAGTAGGTGGTAGGTTGTTGGCCATGCCGATGGCATGATATGCTATTCGAGTCAAGACCTCTGGTGCACCCAAGTACGTGATTTTGCCTTCCTTCTTGGTGCCCTTCAAGGTTGTCAAGACATATTGCACGTGGCTCACTGGTTGTCTTGTTGTCGACTTGAGAACCTGAGTGAATGTGGCGGCCATGGCGTGATTTGGTGTAGTGTACCTGGGTGGCCTTTTTGCCAAGAAATGGAAGTGCTAGCGGTACAAACGGGCTGGCTCTTTCACTAGTTTGTGAATGAGGTCGACCAATGTAGCCGCACCTGTCTCTTTGGTAAATGTGCCTGCGGTTTTTCTATCCCTTGCTCGCATGGTCATTCCTTCTGTGGGCAGTCTAAGTGCCTCTGTCACTATCTCTTTTGTGATCACTACTTCGACCTTGTTCCCTTGGGTGTCGGATATCTGTGCGGTTCCGTCTTCTTTGATGGTGGATATAAGCTCATAAGCCTTCTGAAAATCCACTCCGCAAGGCTCTTGTTCATAGAAAATCCCTGAGCCCCAGCCTGCGGTTAGCTTCTTTGGTTTTTGGTTTGGCAGCTACATCATAAACTTCTTTGGGTAGGAGTTGCAACTCCACTTGATGCCCCTCTTCACTTTTGAACCTGCCAGTGAAAATTGTAGTGTGGTGCTCCTCCAGCCATTCTCTAGAGAGGTAGGATGCCTTTGTTGCTTTGACTGACTCGGGGTCTAGTTGATAAGCGGGAAGTTCCTGTAGTTTCTTCTTTTGGTTGAGCTTCTTTTTAGCCGTCTCCGCTGCTTGCATGACTCCTGTTCAGTGAACAGAGTGCAAAGTTAGCAGATTTGTTGAAATTATCTCTGAAATGTCCTTTAGGCTGAAATGCTGACAATTTGGTTCAATTTGATTCAAATCAATTTTTGAACAAGCAAAGATGCATAAAAACATGCAAGGAACAAAACTATGTGGTCAAAACAAATATTTGCAACCAAAGTAAATAATCGCGATTATTTACAGCTAAGAAAATTTTTCAATTTTTTGCAAACTTGGCTTTTAGGCTTGAAGTATATACCAAAGACATGCTCTGAGTGAAATATGGACTCATTTGGATGCATAGGGTGAAAATGATACCAGATTTTGGCTTTAGGTCTCTGAAACAGTAGATATAAAGGAATTTGAGATTTTGAGCTTCAAATTGATTCAAAATTGGCTAGTGGGCTCAACACATCATGTACTTTGAACGTGCGATGGCAAAATATCAAAATTCCCCAATTTTGACCAGAAAGTAAATAATCACAATTATTAACTTTTCTTCCAAAATTGACATTTTTTGGTACAAATTGGTTCTAGGCATTGTATAGACCTTGGGTATGAGATATGAAGTGATTTGGATCAAGAAATGTTGTCCAGATCCCAAATTTGGCTTGCAAAGACTTCTTTGCGTTTTTTGACAATTTTACAAGTAATGGGTGGTCATTTTGGCTCATACTTGATTTTTGGCATGTGATAGGTGTGTACACATGATAGTTGAGGTGAGGTGACAATTTCCAAGCAAAACTGATGCAAAAGTAAATAATAGCGATTATTACAACTGTGACAAAATCTTGCAAAACATACAAATTTTGACCTAGACATGTTTCATACACCTAATACAAGTCCTAAATTGAATTTGGTCATGCCGGCATCACTTTGTGCTTTGTCGACTCTAAAATCACCACTTTTTGTGACTACTCTGTCTGTTGGGTCGGTCGGACTTTGAGGCTTTGGACTTGTCCGCAACATAGTCCTAAAGCAACCTGTCCAATTCCGGCTCATTTGGAGTCAGTTTGCCCTCGTATGCATTCGAATTTGACGCTTTGTAACTTTCAAGCCGTTTTCTGCTGTTCGAAGGCTTTGCTTGATGGATTTCACCAAACCAGTCATATACATTGTATATGGACCTCATAAGCAAGCCATCTGTGGAGTTAGGTCGGAATTTTGGCATTTGCCAAAAACCTAACTTCTCTATTGGGGACCCCCTCGACCCCAGCCGAATGGTCATCTGATGGTATACAAAGGTTTTGTTATGCTAGGGCATGCTATGGTTCAAATCCCATTTGATTTAGTCAAGCTGGCAGGCCGCTATGGTCAGTTTTAGGTCGTAGGTCTTCGTGCACTGCTCGATTTCTAGGGTTTTTTCTAGGGCTTTAGACTAGCTGCCGGCGTACAAAATGGATCATTGTCGAGTAAAGAACTTGCCCCTCATGTCTCATGTGAGACGGCGCTCAAAATGGTCAATTGTGGGCTCCGAAAAAGTCGCGCGAAAGAGGCCGAAATCTCTCTTTGCAAAGGCTCCAAGTGGAAATGAGGTGGTTTTAGCCTACCTTGGATATCTATACCCGGACTTCCCGAACCAAATTTCCCCAGATTCCCCCGTTAGTCCTACTAGGTTGTGCAATCTATGTTAGACTCAAAAATTTCCCTGATCAGATTCCTGTAGCTCATTCTGCAAGAATTTTCCAAAAGTAGGCCTGGCTGCCTAATTTAAGCTTCCCGCTTCCATCTTCTGATTTCATGGAAAATTTTTTGTGCTTGTCCGTCTTGTCTTTCTGATCACCATCGTGTCTTTCGTTTTTTCATATGAGCTTCCTTGCTATTTATTATTAATTTTTGACTTGTTTATTTGAAAAAATAATAGAAAATAGCAAAATGCTCTAAAAAAGTAAAGTAAAAATCTAATAATTAAGAAAATCCCTTGAAAAACACAGCTTTATTGTTTTTAGTTAGATTTTTCTATTTTTAAGCCTCATTATCAATAAAATGATGAAAAATACCCAAAAAAGGACTATTTTTGATAGTATATACACTATTTACACTCATCGGGAAGATATTATCAGTGAATTTTCTCTTGATGATGAATTATAAGGGCATTATTAGGTAATTTTACAAAAAATCACACGTTAACATCAAACTTTTTCCTCCCTCTTCAAACATTGCCCTTAATTACTTAGCGTTTAGTACTTAGTGCCCTTCCACCCCTCCTAGATGGCGTACTCCGGGACGACTGTGTGCATGGGTGGAATAATTGTGTCTATGCATAGCCGTGATTGGCTCTACCATGATATGAAGATTAATGCAATTCAAACCAATATGCTGTGCAAGAGTTGGGTCTTGAGTAATTAACTCAAGGGTTTCCGATGTCGAGGTTTGCTGCTGATGTCTTCCAAAGAGCAAATCTTGTAGCTGTGTGCTCTCTATTTGATTGTACCATCAGGATGCTTTAGCACACTGATTGCTTGAGCTGTTGGTAGCACTTTTGACTCTTGTCAAGCTTTCTCTCGCCATTGGTAGCTTGGTTGGCTTAGTGCTGCATGGTTTGTTGGAGTCTTTTGAGACTTAACTCGCCATTGCTTGATTGGTTTCGCGGTTTGTGGAGAAGAAAAGTGTTCCTTTTTCTTCCAAACCATTTCCATGTTAGGTTCTTTGCTCGAAGATGCTCGTCTCTGTGTTTTTAACCCTTGGAACCTTCTTTTGTTTTGTCGGTGAAGTTTTAGGCACCTAGATCTGAATCGGCTTATCCTTAAGCTGTGCTTTTGGTACCCAAATTTTTCTGACTTCTTGCATTCTATATGTAGCATTTGATTGTCGAGGGGATGGAGAAGATTGACTACTTCGTGGTTTGGTCTGGTGATTGCTTCTTTTCCATTCCTCCTTGCTTGGTGCAATTGGAACAATGATTTTCCCTCCTCTACGTGATAGCTTTAGCTGATTTGTATCCCAATCTGGGACTGCTTTGTATGTTCGCATCCAGGAAATTCCAAGAATCACCGTTTCATTCATGTGTTCATCTGGCAAGCATACAAACTGATGAGGACATGAACATCCATGTACTATCACGTTCAAGTTGACTACTCCCAATGTTGGAGCTGGGTTCTTGTTGCATCCTTTGATTGTCGCTATTCCTGCTGTCAATGCTTGATTTGTTGCCTTCTTGTATGTGGAATAACTGACTGCATTTACTTGTGTCAACTAAAGCATTGGTGCTATGATTGTTGAGCTGTACTTTGATGCACAAATCCATTTCGTCTAACCAGTCATCATCTGTTGAAACTGCATCTTTAGGTAATTCCCATCTTCGATCATCTATTTCCAGAGTGTTGAGGGAAATCGACATCTGTTGATTCTTGAGAGAAGCTTTCCGCTTGAGTGCCCAAAGCCAACCTTCCTCTTGGGCTTCATCAATAACATGCTGTTGTTTGATCTTCCTTTGTTTGGTTGCATGTACTTCTAGCAATTCATTGGTTAGTGGCAAATTGTATTTCTTGAAACAACATCCACTAATCCAATTAGCCATTGGTTCACCATCGAGGGTGGACAATTTTACTGCTCCACTTGGAGATACATCTTCAATGATAAATGGTCCGTTTCCCTTTTTCTTAAACTTGGGAATGTGTTGCTTAAGGGAATAGACTAGAACTAAGTCCCCTTTCTTGAAGATCTTTGTGATTAAGTGGGAATCAAAAAACTGTTTTTGTTTCCGCTTTTGTGCATAGATATGAGCTACATCATTTAGCCTTTGCTCATTTAGCTTTTCCAAATCTTCGAGTATTTTTGACAATTCATGTCCACTCCACTCAAGATTCTGTGCTACCCTTAATGTCGGCAATAGAAATTCTAGTGGAAGTATGGCATCAAGACCATAAACAAGGTTAAAGGGTGTAGCATTTAGAGCTGTTTTGAATGAAACTCGATAAGCCCATAGAGAAACATGGAGATTCATTTCCCAGTCTGTCCTTCCTGAACTAACCACTTTAGTTAGCATCGAGCTAAGAATTTTATTTGTATGCTTAGCTTGTCCATTTGCTTGTGGGTGATAGGGAGCTGATTTGTTATGGATGACCATAAACTCATTAAGCAAATACTCTATTATCTCATTGAGGAAACGAGTTCTTCAATCACTGACAATCTCTATTGGCAATCCATATCTCGTGAATACATACTCATATAAGAATGCAGCAGTGGTTCTGGCATTATTCTTTTGAGTTGCTTTAGCCTCGGCCCACTTGGTCAAATAGTCCGTAGCTACAATGATATTGAGGCGGTCCGGGGCGGGCAACAAGAAGAGCAATCTCTAGACACCTTCAAGGCTCCCGTGCTGCTCAATGGGGCTGGGGCACAACACAACACAAACCAAAACAACAAACCCACAGCCAAATCCCAACTACACAAGGGACACCACCTAGTTTAAGAGCGAACTAGGACGCAAAAGAGGAGAATCATTAGAGCAACCCACAAACAAGCAAGGAATTTACACTAACCCTAACACCAATGGAGCACTCTCACACACTAAAACACGAGAGAGAGAGAGAGAGAGAGAGAGAGAGAGAGAGAGAGAGAGAGAGAGAGAGAGAGAGAGAGAGAGAGATGGTGTACAACTTAGCTTCAACTTTATATTTTGCACAAAAAGGAACTTAGAGCTTGCGGAATCAAGTGACAAGATTTGGTTATAGCATCACTAGCACATTGTCTTAGGGTTATGGGAGCCCTCTCACCATCCACCCTCTTACAATGGTAGCCAAACAATAGCCAATGAATCACAAGCAACAAAACAAAAACCTTCAATGAAACAAGTCACCTTATAAAGCTGAATGAGTTTGCCAAGACAAATTGGAGGAGAAGCGTGAGCCTTTGGACATGAATTGCACCCAAAACTACCAATTCATTGATGTTGGGGTAGATACAACAATGGTAGAAAGAATATCTTCTACTCGCACTCACTCAAACTAGCTCAAGCTTTTCTATGCACCAAGGTGATGGTGTATAGAAAGCTTACTCTCTCTTTACAACCAAGATAGAACTGGCGTGTGGTACGCTCAATCTAGTGTGCAATGGTATAGTGATGTCTTTTACAAGGAGGAATGGGTTCTATTTATAGGTTTTAGAAGCCTTGATTAGGATTAAGCCTAATCAATTTTATTAGGAAAGATCAAGGATTATGAATTTTTATGAATTTCAAATGAGAATGGGGTCTCTCTTTTCTCTTGAGTCACATGGATGTGGGCTCAAGTAAGAGAATTATTGATGTGGTGAAAGGAGAGAAACTTCCATGGGAGTGAGTGAATTTGTTTTACTTGTGCGGTTGCCTACTCCATATGTTGATAGTGTGGGTGCATTTTTACAAGAGAAGTTAGTTGTTAGTGGTAATAATTACTAGAATTGTTAGTGATACATTTACAATGGGTAGGATGAGTTGATTTGATGAAGGAAGAGGGGTGAATTAAAAGAGAATCATTGAGATGGTGAAGCTTTGAAGAAGCTTGAACTCACCCTTGTGTAGATTGTGGAAAAAATGACCGCTGGTCTTCTTCTTCTTCTTCGCTTCTTTACGCCGCCGCCACGGTTGACCACCACGTTGAAAAGAGGATTTGTTGATGAAAAATACTCAATTTGTAGAAGTTATCATGGTTAAGGTGCTGAATTTTAGATATTTTTAGGAGAGGTAAATGAAATTGTAACATAGAAGCAATAGAGACAGACATGGAGAGGGTGTATGTATGTAGAGGTTCATAAAAGAACTATAGGGATGAGAGAGAAGGGTAATGGTGAAGAGGGTGGGAGAAGCCATGGAAATTGTAGGTTTGAGTGAGGGAAGGAGAGGGAGGGATGTGTAAGAGTGAGTAGGTGTGTGGAAGGGTGAGAGAAGACTAAGGGCTACTTGTGAGAAAAGTGGGCAGACTGGGGTCCACTCAAAAAATCATAGATCACTGTTGGTAGCTCCAAAAATCATGAAAAAATTTGAGGTGATTATTTAGAGAGTGGGCTACATTTTCTCTTTTGACCACCGCTCCAAATTCGGAGTGGAGATAGGTGCCAAAATTCTCACAAAAAAGCCTATTTTTTATGCCTGCAAAAGTTTTTAGTGGCCCCCTCCTTTGTTGAATTTGTACAATGCATCCAAGAGTGAGCCCCTCCTTTGTCATATTATAATACGAAGCATCCAAGTTGCCCTTGACCCATGCATGGAGGAGGATTATTGGTGAATAAAGAAATATATACATGGTGGGACTAGTGTATGGACTATTCATGGACTTTAGCTGAATGAGCACATGGTGTTAGAATAATGAGTAAAAATAATAATAAAAATATGGAGGAGTTATGGATATGGAAAGATATTGGAATCATATGATATGGTCCCTCCTTGAATTATTTTGGGTGAAAGAGGAAAAGGTATGCAAGTAAATAATATAATAAACGTAACCAATGAGTAGAAATCAATTTTTTGTTTTCACGAGGGTGAGGGTGAAAATGTGGGAGTGATTTGTATAAAGGAAAAATATGAGGTTAGAGTATGTACATATTGGCAAAAAATATAATTATGGTGTAAGAGGATAAAAGAAGGTGTACATAGCTTTAATAAAACACACACCTAAGTAGAAATATTTAAATAAAATACCAAAATAATTATAAAAAATCCTTATATTTAGGCCATATATACAATGAAATATTTACACACAAAGAGGCCATAATATACTTTTATTTTTTTATTTTTTTTTTTTTTTTGGCTCAACTAGCGCAGTGACTAGCTAGTTGAGGGTTTTTAAGAAGATATGGGGAAAGCCCCCTAACTGACACACGCCTATGTACAGTGAAATGGTAGGGATAGCCATAGCGTTTGGGTGAATTTGGTAGGGTGGAGTAACTTACTATGGCAATTATGGAGAGCTGAAAAACGGTTATCAATATATTGAGCTTCGGTTCTATAAGCAGGTGGCTCTATTGGTCAACCAAAATCTATACCCCATTTTGGAAAAGCTCTAGCTCCCATCATTAATCATGATATCTACTCGTGTTGACATTTTTGATCGTTGACAAGCATCGCACCTTCGAAGATATTCTTTAGCATCTGCAAAAAGTGTTGGCCACCATATGCCTGCCATCAATATTGCTCTTGTGGTGGTCTCTAGAAAAGTGATCTCCAGCTAATCCAGCATGTGCTTGTTCTATAATCAGAATATACTCGTTTTTATTCGCACAAAGACGCAAATGTTGATCTTTACCTCTCCAATACAATTGGTTCCCAATAAGAGCATAGTCTCTTGCTTCAGTTTCAATTTCTCTTTGACGGCGTTCACTCATATCCTCAGGAAAAATTCGTCTCGATAAGTAAGTAACCAGATAATTACTCCACTTAGGAACATGCGACATTTGAAACAATGTTACATGAGGTATGGGTGTTTGTTTTTGACATTGAGGGCAATCCTTTACAAAGATTTGACATCTCTCCTCATAGTCGGTCAAAATACTCCAAGTCTAAAGATTCGTTGCATAGTTTGGTCTTCCGCAAAGTGAAGTCCTACTATGGTAACATGTGCTTGACTTAGGTACTCTTCTTTTTCTTGAGGGTTAATACATAAAAGAAATATTCCGTCCCGATTTCTTTTGTATAGCCTTCCAACTAGTAATTGATACATAGCCAATTGCTCAATTAATCCGATTGTGATAGGAAGTGGTATTTGTGAATCCACTTGAGCTATTGCCATTAATGACACAATGTTTTTCGACCATCTAGGTATCATTTCTATGGAGAACAAATAGGCATCTGGTAGATCATCGTCTACCCCTTTAGGTGATTCCCTTGAAACAATCCTTGACAAATGATCTGCTCGTTGATGTGTAGTGCCGTTTTTTACAACCACAATGAAATCAAATTTGAGGAGAATGATGAATCATCTCACTATTCTCCCTGTGCTGCAAGGCTTGTTAACCAAATACAACAAGGATTGGTGATCCACAAAGAACACAAACTTGTTGGCTAATAAGTAATGTCTATACTTTTTAACGACATAGATCATTCCTAGTACTTCTCTTTCGGTGGTGGTGTAATTATTTTCTGCGATGTTCAATTGTCGGCGGCTAGCATAATAAATAGGAAAGTCAATTTTCCCTTCTCCTGGTGAGCTAGTATACAACCAATAGCAAAATTAAAAGCATCTACATGTACGTGGAATATCTTATCCTAATCTGGTGCTTTCAATATTGGAGCTGAGGTGAGAGATTGCTTAAGCTTCTTGAAGGATTCTTCACACGCCTCGGTCCATTCAAAGTGCGTAATCAAGCTATACATGGGTTTTGCAATTATAGTGTACATGTAGATGAACCGTCGGTAATATCCATAATGCCCCATGAAGGCTTGTACCCCCTTTACTGTTTTGGGCTAGGAAATTCAACAGTGACATGAATCTTCTCAGTATCGGTAGCTATGCCATTTTTAGACACTATATGTCCAAGAACTTTTCCCTGTCTACCCATGAATGTGCACTTTTTAGGATTTAAGCAAATCCTATAAAGTCTACATTTTTTGAATGTCTTTTTGAGGTGTTCAAAATGATCAGCCCGGATTGATGAATGTACGCATAGATCATATACTTCTAAGGCTTTCCTAAGATATTCTTTGAAAGCATGTCTCATCAACCTTTGAAACGTGGCTGGAGCATTAGTTAACCCAAATGGCATAACTCGATAGGCAAATATACTCCATTCTGTTGCAAAAGCAGTTTTGTGATGATCTTTTGGGTCAACCAAAAGTTGACTGTATCCCGAAAAGCCGTCTAAGAAGCTGTAAGCTTCTTTTTCTGCAACTCCTTCTAAAACATTCTCAGTTATCGGAAGAGGAAAGTTGTCTCTGATGGTAGCTGCATTCACCTTTTGGAGATTAACACACACTCGTAATTTTCCATTCTTCTTGGAAACTACCACAATTGGAGACACCCAATCTGTGTGTTCAATTTTGTAAATGAATTCGGCTTCCTTTAGTTTTTCAATCTCTTCTTTTATCTTTCTAGCAAATGTTTCGTTATACGTGTATGGTCTCTGTCTGCTTGGTTTTGCATCATCTCTCATGGGTATGATATGTTGACAAATTTTTGGATCAACACCCTTGAGATCCTTGTAAGACCAAGCGAAGATATCTCGGTATTCCTTTAACAAGCTTAGCAAAAGCTTTTCTTCTTCTTCTGTTAGGTCATTCGCAATGTAAGCAGGTTTAGGCTCTTCTCCTGGTTCAACCAAGTTTATCTTTTTAGCATTTTCAGGCCCTTCGTAAGACTCGCCCTGTTTTCTAGTTCCCTAACAGGTTGTTCAACTTTAATTTTCCGATCTTGGAGAGTATACTTTTTGTAATGGGATGGAACATGCATTACATCCTTACCATCCTCTTCCGTGGTTTCCGTTTCGGTTGTGTATATCTCCTGTAGAGCTTTTTTCAACTCTTGATATTTCTTTTTCCGCTCGACTTTGGTCATGAGTGGCTTCTTATCCTGTGATTTTCCTTGAGTACCCTTCCTTGTTTTTCTTGATGTTTGAGACATTTCTGAGTTTTTGTTTGAAGGATATCTGTGTGTTATTTTGTCTTTGACACAATCATTAGCATCTATCCGCATCAAGAATTGTGTTTTACTGGAGACTGATGGCATAGGTCGTGTTTCCACAATTCTGGTCTCTCTTTCGTCTATACCATTTTTGTCTTCTTGATTTCTGGTTTGAAAAGTCAAAAAACTTTTTCTCCCCTCCTTTTAAGAGGAACTTAGCTCTCGTATGCTCTTTTTTTGACATCAAATCTTCTGAGGTAGCTGAGTGTTCATCTAACTCATCAGTTGCATCGTAATAGAGGTCTGAAAAGATTTGTTGTGCTTTCATTAAGTCCTTGGGTTCCTCATCTTCGTTTTTAATGTTGAGGATTGAAATCATTTGGTTGGGAATTATGTCGTAGCCATCCTCATTGCAAAATTGAGTAGGCATAGACGTATTCACACATACATCCATTGTCTCCAAAATTTGAGTCCACTCGAATGGCTCAAATAAATGCTCTGGAAAGGGTTCAGGTACGTAGGCTTCGTCTGTGCAGTCCCTTTCTAGGATACATTCTTCACGTCTTAAGCTTCTGTTTTCTGAAGCTCCACACATCCAAATAGGAGTGTCTTTGTTTAACTAGGATGGGAGTTTAGTTTCAGCCGAAGAGACTTAATCAAACTCTTGGATGGGTGCTTTCATGACATCTCTATAAGTGTGATCTTTTAGATTGACTCTTGTTATAGATCCCACTTGCTTCAAGTACAGATAGTTGTTTCCCCAATCTTGGATAAGCTGTACTTGTTGCATGAAAGGTCTTCCCAATATGATTTCATAGTTGAGTTTTTTCCCAAAGTCCACTATGGAAAAAGTGTGTTGATATTCATCTCCACAGGAATCGACTATCACTTTTTCAAGTAGCCCTACTGGTCTCTCAATGTGTCCGTCAGCCAACTGCAATTTCATTCGAGTTTGTCCAATGGCTGGCTGTCCCCATGATTCCTGTACTGCTTTAGTGGCTATGGCTATGCCCGCTCCACTATCCAGTATTGCCATGGTTTCAATGTCATTATATTTCACTGGGAGGGTGGTGTTTCCTTGTTTCCCTTCATAATATTCTCCGAATTTGTTCATGGGAACTTATCGAATCTCTTTGTTTTCCATTTCATTTTCCCAAATTCTTCGAGATTAACCCCGTTATCCCCACCTTCTCTAGGGTTTTATGTAAATCATTCCATAAGTATGGTCTGAGTTTTAACAGTTCTCCTAAGGTAAGAGTGCATTGGATTGGTGTAGACATGATTGAATGAATGTTGTCTACTTCTAGGGTCTGTTCATCTCTTTTTACTTGTGTGATCTTGCACACGATGGATTCATCTTCGTTATCTCCCAAGGAAGAAGGTAATGTTTTTAATGTCAATGGTTACGACATTCCTGAAGCTTCGGATCCGCAATCCCCGTACAAGGATTGTAAATCCATGCTCATATCAGAAGGTAGGTTATTCAACTAGACTTTCTCTATAGGAGCTGACTTTAGAGTTAGGCTCCCATCATTGATCTCTCTTACTTTTTTCCATAAGTGTCCTGGCCAGTCTTCCTCTACGAATGGAATTCCGTCTAAGGCATCTTTGCTTTCAGGCACTATAAGCTTTGGTTCGTTTGTTTCAAGGTGGGGTTCGGCCACCACATTAGATTTTGCTTTCATTTCTTTTACCACAAGCTCTTCAGGTTTTGCAATAATTTCAAGCTTGGGTTTTTGTTTTTCCAGCATTTCTTGCATGATCCTTACCAAATTTTGATAAGCTTCCAGCTTAGCTCCTTCCATGTCTGGAGATGGATAGTTTTTCCATTTGTTTTCCATGTTTTGGCCTGCTTTAAGTCCTGCTTGGTAGGCTTCCAAGGCGGCATTAATAGGCTCAAAAATTTTATCAACCAGAATGGATCCTCCAGATTTCATGGTTGTTTCCTTAAATTCACTGCCAGTTTCTTTCAACTTGTCCCGGACTAGCTTCCTTGCTTTCTCCTCAATTTCAACCCGTTGTTTCCTTAAATTCACTGCCAGTTTCTTTCAACTTGTCCCGGACTAGCTTCCTTGCTTTCTCCTCAATTTCAACCCGTTGTTTTTGTTTTCTCATCTCATATCTTTTGCTTCTGCTCCTTTTGATTCTTTGAGAAGAAACTTTTGTATTTTTCGAATCATCAGAGGA
This sequence comes from Adiantum capillus-veneris, assembly GCF_014529385.1. Lineage (NCBI taxonomy): Eukaryota > Viridiplantae > Streptophyta > Polypodiopsida > Polypodiales > Pteridaceae > Adiantum > Adiantum capillus-veneris. The sequence continues at coordinate 15,814 of NW_028221682.1, forward strand.
GTTGTGTTTCTTTTTCTTTGCATGGGCTCTAGTGATTACCTTGATTGGAACAATCGGTTCACTCTCTGATGAGCTACTAGGCATCACTTGGACTACGTTTACTACGGTTTTATCCTTGTTCAAAGGATTTTTAGGAAAATCTTCCGGAAAGTGTCCTCCCTTTTTGCAACATTGTATGCAATAGGCTTCAATTGGTTTGAGGTTTTTGTCAGGCTCTGGACATTCATTTTTCCAATGGTCATCAGCACCACAGTTATGACAGTTTCCTGTTCTAGGCTTCATCATGGGTCTTCCCATGGGAGGTCTAACACCTTAATTAGCTACATAATACATTGGTGCTAGCTCTGGTGGAGCATAAGTCACGGTTTCTTCCATTGTGGTGGATGTGGATTATAAAAATCTCCTTCTACCATTACTGTAGATGGACTAGGCTCTGCATAGGGTGTAACAGGTACTAATGCTTAATCATCTATGACTCCTTCAGAGTGCATGTACTTTACAGGCACTGCATTATGTCCTGGATACGGAGGTTGCTGTCCCAACACAGGTTGAGGTCTTTCCATACCCATTGGTGGTCTTTGAGCTTGGGCCATATTAGGTTGATATCTGTACATGGGTTGTCCTTGTGGCTGCATGGGCACGTACTAAACATTCCCATCATACTTTGGTCTGAAGTAGCACTCGTGAGTCTGATGGTTGGTCCTTTGACCCTCGATTGCACACCATTTTTGTGGCCTAATTGGTATCCCTTGTCCTGGTCCTCTTATAGGTGCTTTTTGCATGTTGTTTATCATGCCGTTTCCACTTGTGCCGGTTTAGTGGATGCTGTCTTTTTTCTTTGGTTATCCTTAGGGACATCTTCTTCGTTGAAAATCTCGCAATTGTCTCCTAGGTCAATAGCATTAGACACACATGCTTCTAAGGTTGTATGCTTTTTACTATAGAGTATAGTATGAGGTTCTTTGTATAGCAATCCCTCCAAAAACAAAGATACAAGTCATTATTTTGCAGGTATCTCTGTCTCTGGGCATCTCACAATGTATTGTTTCATTCGAGTTGCACAATCCCTAACAGACTCACCATGTTTCTGTTTAAAGCTGTAGATTTGAGCTACCGTATAATGTTTGATGTTGGAATTAGGGTTGCAGAGAAACACACACAGCTTGGAGAAGACGAAGGAAGCTCAAGGCACACAATAGAGAGTGTGTTACTTAGTGTGCAATGGAAATATAGATAGCCCTAGAGTGATGGGCATATATACAATGCACAGGGGAAAAAACCTCCTAAAGAGGGAAAAAATGCCCCGGTGGTCCTAGTGTGTTCACACACATCACTACCACATGTATATGGTAACAAATCCCCCCTGGAGTGATGCGGTGAACGAGAGCTGGCACATGAGTAAAGGGAAGTGCCATGCCCTGAGGACAGGATCAGTCCACAAAGGGGAGTAAGCCCAAAGCTTTGCTTCAAGCTTCAAGCTTCTCACGAGACAATGCCTTTGTGAAAAGATCTGCAAGGTTGTCCTGTGTTGGCACATAAGCCAAACTGATCTCTCCTGCTGAGAGACTCTCCCTGACATAGTGGTAATGCACCTCAATGTGCTTTGTGCGAGCATGAAAAATTGGGTTCCTCGCAACTTCCAATGCGCTCTGACTGTCAGTGTAGATAGTGTTGGCAGTGTCCTGTCCAACACCCAAATCAGCCATAAGGCGTCTGAGCCATACACACTCAACCGTAGTTGTGAAGACTGCCCTGTACTCAGCCTCACAACTCGAAGTGGCCACAGTAGGTTGCTTCTTGCTCAACCATGATATACATGAACTGCCAAGCATGAAACAAAAACCACTTGTGGACACTCTCGTGTCAAAACAACCAGCCCAATCTGAGTCCGAAAAAGCATGTAAGTCTGGCGGCAATGATCCCCCCTTGGGATAAAACAAGCCAAGATGTAAAGTGCCACTAAGGTAGCCGAAAATCCTCTTGACAGCCTGCCAATGCTTAGACCCTGGGCTATGCATAAATCTTCTGACCTGTGAGACTGCAAACTGAATATCCGGCCTCGTGTTGCATACATAAATGAGGCATCCAACAATAGTTTGGTAAAGAGTGACATCAGCAGGATCGCCAGCATCATGTAGACTCAACTTCAAACCCGTTTCCATGGGAGTGGCAGTAGGTTTGCAATCCTCAAGTCCAAAATTACATAGCAATGTCTCTATGTAACTTTTCTGTCACAAGGCAATACCACCATCACACTGCTTAAACTGTATACCCAAGTAATTATGCAACAGCCCCAAATCTTTCATCTTGAAAGTAGCATTCAAATCAGCCTTAAATTCAGCAATATGTCTCTCATTTGGTCTTGTGATTAGCAAATCATCGACATAAAGAACCACAATGAGAAGTACATCACCCTCACGCTTTACATACAATGTGCTTTCTGTTGGACTGTTACGAAAGCCTTGTTTGACCTAATGAGTGTCAGCTTTCTCATACCAATCACGAGGAGATTGCTTCAACCCATACAAAGCCTTGTTACATTTGCACACTTTGTCCTCTTGTCCTTTTATGACAAAACCGCGAGGCTGCGTTACATAAACTTCCTCAAATATGTCACCATTCAAGAAAGCAGTAGCAATGTCTGATTGATGTACATCCCAACCAAAATGCGCTGCGAATGCACATAGAAAACACACAGTAGTCATACGACAAGTGGGAGCAAAAGTCTCTTCATAATCTATGCCTTTTTGTTGTGCATAACCCTTTGCAACAAGTCAAGCCTTATGGCGATCGATCTCACCATCCGGCTTGCGTTTCAACTTGTAAACCCACTTCGTACCAATGGCCTTTTTGCCAAGAGGCAAATCACATAAAGTCCATGTGTCGTTTTCTATAAGTGCATCATATTCTGATTGCATGGCAGCCATCCATATTTCTGAATTCTGTGCTTCATCAAAAGACAGAGGCTCCTCAACATCATGTAAACTAGACACAGCCAAAGCATAACCATATGATGCATAAGATGCATGGCGAGAGCCTAAACGAGTACGACTAGACAAAGGTGCATCCAATTTACTATCACGCAAAGTGTGCACCAGCCATTTTGGCATACCTCTAGCCTGCTCATTTTCAGCCCTTTCCTCATCAAGTACATCATGTACATCTGCATCAGTAATAGGCTGATCTAAAACATTTTCAGAAACCCCCATAGGCTGTACATTTGCCTCATTGGAACTTACATTCGTATTTCCACCACTGAAAAGAGGCAACAAAGTGTCATAAATGTCCTGTGAGCTTACATTACTGTCTCTAGTACATGACAGCAAGGGCTGAACAAAATCTTCCACAAACACTACATCCCGAGAAACCAGAATACGTTTTGTTTGCGGATGATACAACATGTAACCTTTGCTTTCAGCACTATAACCAACAAAAATACATTTGACAGCCTTATCATCCAATTTTCTGCGCTGCACTTGTGGCACCAAAGCATATGCCAAACAACCAAAAACACGCATGTAACCAAAAACACGCATGTGCTCAATAGAAGGCTTTCTATCATGCCATGCTTCATATGGAGTAATAGACTGCAAAGCTTTCGTAGGACACTTGTTAAGTACATAAGTGGCACACATGATGGCCTCAAGCCAAAAAGAATGCGGTAAAGCTTGACTTTTGACCATACATCGTGCCATTTCCGTCAGTGACCTGTTTTTCCTCTCAGCAACACCATTTTGCTGAGGCGTATAAGGCACTGTACATTGGTGTTTTATCCCATGACTAGCTAGAAATGCATTAAATTCATGAGACATATACTCCCCCCCTCGATCGGAACGGAGGGTGCCCATAGTACATTTCGAGACATTTTCACCCTTAGCCAGAAATTGTTTGAAGCACATAAAAACTTCGGACTTCGCTTTAAGCGGAAATACCCATGCATGCCTGGAGTAATCATCAATGAAAGTCACGAAGTAAAGGTAATTGCCCAAGGACGGAGTTTGCATGGGCCCACAAACATCACTATGCACAAGCTGCAACCTCCATGTGGCCTGAACTGAACCATCCTTTGGAAATTTAGAACGCTGCATCTTACCCAAAATACAGCCTTCAGAAACATGTTTGATAGGTGCTTCAAGAGGTGGCAAAGAAGCAACCATATCAGATTTCTGCAAACGCAGCAAACTGGCAAAATTCAGATGACCAAAACGTGCATGCCAAAGTTTTGCATCTGAAATAGCCCTTGAATCTGCAACAACATTTGAAAAATTTTGTCCACACTTGTCATACAAAGTGAGCTTATACAGCCCACGGCACAAAAGGCCAGATGCAACAATTTCATCACCAAAACTGAGATCATGAACTGTACATCTGTCATCCACAAATTTGACTACAAGTCCAAGTCTAGCAAGTGCAGATACAGACAAGAGATTCTTCTTGATCCCAGGTACATACAGTGCATCAACAAGTGTGAAGGAACTACCATTAGCACCAGTGAGCACAATCTTTCCAACTCCCTGAACTGGATAAGAGGCGTTGTTGGCACAAGTGACTGAATTCCCATGAGGGACAGACTCGAGAGAGGTAAACAATTCACGATGTGAGGTAATGTGCTTTGTAGCACCAGTGTCGAAATACCACACATGTGAATCTGCTGCAACTGACAAGCATGCATCATGGACAACAGGATTGTAAGTGCACTCTGCGCTAAAAGCCCATTCTGCATCAACATTAGCAACACAATCTCCTTTCACAGAAGACTCAACAATGGCTGCATTTGTAGTGGAACCACCATTTGCAGTGGAGCCACCCTCTTTCTTCTTAGCCTCTTTGGCCTTCAACTTAGGACACGACTTGATCAAGTGATCATTGGCTTTACAATAATGGCAACGCATCTTCTTTTTGCCCTTATCACCAGAATTGCCAGACGAAGTGCTGCGAGCAGAAGCATTAGGAACATAATTTTTTCCACTCGCAGCAGAACCATAAGAAGTGGTTGCATTACTGTTACCACCCTTTATTTGAGAAGCAATAAAAGCCTGTTCAACTGCACGCTGTCTAGTCCCGTTTTTTCTGGACAGTGACTCTTGCAACAGTAATGTGCATAATGCATCAAACTTGACAACTTTTGGATTTCCTTGGGTCATCAGTCTCCAAGTACTAGCAAAAGTCTGGTAGGAATCTGGTAAGGCATCAAGAACAGTCTGCACAAGGGAACTGTCTGAAATGACTTCACCTGCAGAAATAAGCTGCTCATTGATATCCTTGACACTAGCAAGGAAAGTGTCCATATCATCCTCCTCATGCATAATCTTCGACTCCAGCTCTTTACGCAGCAAAGCAATTTTAGCCTCATTGCGGCTTGCATAAAGACTTGCTAGAATATCCCAAGCCTGTTTTGCAGATTTTGCTGAACGGATGTGAGGAACAATGGTGCGCTTCATAGACAACGCAATCAATGCATGAGCCTGCGCATCCTTAACATCCTAATGAGCTTGTTCTGCCGTAGGCAAAACAACTCTAACAGCTGCAATCCTTGCAACAACACCTGCAACATCCTCAACATCGCCTACATCCTCATAACCAGGACGTACATCAATGCCCTGCACAATGTTCCAGACACCTTTTGACACAAGAACATGTTGCATCATATAAGCCCACATAGGGTAGTTGTCCCCATCCAACCTGTCCTCAACAGCAAACATCTTGAACACATCTGTGTTGTTGTTGCTAGCCATGGTAAATGCTGCACCTGATGTGAAAACTGCCCGAAAATAGGAGAAATGGAGCGGGAACAACCTATGCTATATAGCACAAACCGTAGAAGACTATAAGGCACCTGTTATGCAGAAAAAGACACTGACAGAAATTCTGCACAAAATGATGAAATAGCCTGTGCAGTACTGCCTGTAGTGGAAACGGAGGCCGAAATGAGCCCAAATCAGAATTCTGAGCATACCGAGCTCAGGCGTGTGCTGGAGCAGCTGGCGACTAAGCCTAGGAGGACGTGACCTGCTCTGATATCAATTTTTGGAATTAGGGTTGCAGAGAAACACACACAGCTTGGAGAAGACGTAGGAAGCTCAAGGCACACAATAGAGAGTGTGTTACTTAGTGTGCAATGGAAAGATAGATAGACCTAGAGTGATGGGCGTATATACAATGCACGGGGGAAAAAACCTCCTAAAGAGGGAAAAAATGCCCCGGCGGTCCTAGTGTGTTCACACATATCACTACCACATGTATATGGTAACATTTGATTTCTGTTTTGGAACAAGCAGCTACAAATCCTTGAGCTAATGGATTCAAATCCATGATTGACCTTGGTGGAATGTTTTGGAACCATGTCAATGCTTTTCCTTCTAATGTCATTCCAAACCCCTCGAATTGAGTATGAAAATGGAATATACGCTCTGCTCTTAGCACTTGCTTAAAGCTTGCAAAGTGGTCGTGTGGATCCCCTGATCCACTGTATTTTTTGACCCATTTCTGAAAATCAGTTGGTCTGATGCGTTTGTTTGGTTCAACTCCAGGTCTTCTGGGAGTTGGTCCTTTTCCGAGTCCTTCAAACCAGTCTGTTGGAAATAGTGACTCATGTAGCCCTGGATTGGCCTTAGTGTCACCCGGTTTCCTACATGATGAGGTGGTTTCTGGTTTCTTCACATTACTCTCTAATGATCTCTCAGGATGTTCATCTCTTGGAATTGTTTCTGGTCCTTGCCCCAATATCCAATCCTGTATGGAATAACCTTGGTATTTGGTTTGTTCTACCTCCTCAAGAGTCATCATAACAAAGTTGTTGTTATAACAGTCCCTAAACAAGTAGGTTGGTAGGTCTACTGATCCCTTATCTTTGATCTTGAAGGTATAGATGATCTTCATGGCCGTTAATTGTCCTGGTTTGGCATGAGAAGTCCACAAAAGATCTTTTATGTTTCTATCTTCCCAACAATAGACTCTGATCCTAGGATTATCTTTACTAAGCCGTTTCAAAGGCTTCAAGTCTACTTGATCGTATCCCTTGAATTCTAAAGTTAGTGGTCCTTCTTTTGCTGACATATTTGGGATTATGGTGTTTACTTCTAACCCCATTTGTCAATCACGTCAGGGTTTTTGACTTGTAAATACTGAGTTCCGTATCGATCCATGTACATTTTTCCTTGTTTGTTTTCCCTAACCTCTTCTTCGAACTCAATACCATGGTCATCAATGCAAATAGCGTACTCCTCATTAGGGTCTAAGTAAACCTAGGCTCCATGATGGTTAGTCTTGTAAAAAGATAGAATATGCTTATAGTGCACTGCCGTTCCGATTTCCGAGTGAGTTGAGTAAGAAGACATTTCGGATGTTGAATCTGAAAAAGTGCCTGAGACTTATTCAGGAATTGTGTGCAAGGAATTGCCTTGATTCATGCTTTCTTCGGTAGATACTCTACTGTAGGTTTCTCCGAGTATGCCTTGATTTTCTAGTACACGACCATATCTAAGGTTCATATAGACTTTGAAGCCCTGGATAGAGTACTCACCTTTGGATTGACTTGTCGTCAATTTTTACCTGATTCAATTGCAACTTTCTGTCAAGCCACTGATTCCTCGTCTGCAACCTGATTCTTGTACAAATTTGATCAAGTTAGCTATTCTTCTATAGAGTTTTTGCTATCTCGCGATTGGTCTCTGTGTATCACTTCAAATCGAGCTATGAGAGTCAAAATTTGACTTTCAAATTCGACTTTAGCAAAAAATCAAAGGTCTAATGTGCAACCTGTAAACTGAGTGTACATGTATCAATTTTGATCCGATTGAAACCCAAAATTTCCCTGTGGCTTTTTATTATGTTGGTCTATCACTATATAAGTTCAAAAGTCAAAGTTGATGTCTCTGGATAGCAGAAGTAAATAATCGTGATTATTTACTTTTGTCAGTTTTTTGCTCTTTTTGATTGGTTTAGCAATTATACAACTTGTTAGAGTCCCTGGACAAGTTTCAACAAGTTTGGACAAAATCTGATCAAGTTTATCAACGGTTTGGTGTCCGCAGACTCTGATTTCGCAAATTTCACCAGAATGGATTTGTGAGGTCTACTTGATGTGCTTGACCTTGTGGTATACTCAGCTTTGCAAAATCATCAAGTTTTGAAGCAGATGTAAATAATCGCGATTATTTACTCCAGTTATATTTTTGCAAGTTTTTGCCCCAACTTTGACACAGATCTGTTAAGAACCTTTAGTTAAGGTCACTAACCAAGTTTCATCAAGTTTGGATAATATTTTGGTCAAATGGTCATCAATTATCTGTCCGTAAACTAACTTTGCACTTTTAGTCACAATTTTCAATCCAGTGATCTAAATCTTACCAAATTTGATTTGTGGGCTTATTACAACATGGTAAAACTAGTGGTATGCTGACTTGGTAAAAAAAGTTACAAAATAGGGCAGATGTAAATAATCGCGATTAGTTACTTCTGATAAATTTTTGTAAATTTTTGGTCAACTGAGCATGTACACATGTTCATCACATCAACATAAGCCTATGAATCAAATTTCAACAAGTTTGGATAAATTTTCCCCCAATTTATACTCAAGATTCAAAAAGTCAGTACAAACTTTAGTTTTTTCCCAGTTTTTTACCAGTTTAGTGATCCAAATCTCTTGGGCCTTTACAAAACTTGTTTGTACACATGCAATGAGTCAATGGTATGAACCTTGGCCAATTTAGAGCAGAAAGTTAATAATCGCAATTATTAACTTTGGGCTTGAAATGAACACTTTTTTGTAATTTTTTCAAAGACAGTCTTTATATGAGCTATTTTAAGTCTATGAATCAAGTCAAAACTTAATTTGGCCTAAAATGTCAAGAAAAAGTAAATAATATGAGTTTTGGTCAACTCTTGAAATTTTTTACCTTGAAGTGTCTTTGAGCTTACCAACTGGTTCAGACAACTCTTAGGATTACTCTCCAGTCGGATTGAGTGGATTCGAGTCTTTTCGAGTTGAAATTCTTCAACTTCCAATAATAAATCACACTTGACTCTTTCAGAGAGAGCAATGTTCTGAAATCCACCTTGGATCCTACTTACCCCACTCCTAGATTTTCATGCAATGGGGTTGTGAAAAGTGTCCACAAACACTCGTTTTCTTGTGTTTTTTATGTTTTTCAGAGCCTTGATCTTAAGACTTGTCTCGTCTACCAATCATTCTCCAAATCCTAATCTAATTCTACAATCCTAAAGGCACTCAGCAAGTACGATTACTTCCAAGCTAGCTCTACACAACAAAAGACGACAATCTTAAGCTATGCGGTTTCTAAAAGAGAGTTTTGAACTCTATGCGAACCTAGAGGAAGTTCAAGGACAACTACACAAGACGCTCGTGTTTTTCCCTAGTTTAGGTCTCTTCGTTCCCCAGCAGCGACGCCGAATGTGGGACGCATGTCTAACCTCACCATCCTATCTTATTGCAGTATTACCGAGAACCACGATTAATTTGTCAAACCATGGGACGAAGCTGACTCGACTAGTGCATAGAGGCTACAAGAGGTTGTCAATCTCTCGGAAAACAACTAACAACTTGCATCTAACTCAAGCTACACTCAAGTGACTGAAATCACCAAAAGCCAATCGCTCATCGGTAAGCAAATCACATCCGTTACAACATCAAATGACGTCCAAACGTAACGAAACTTCTAGGACAAGTTTATAAGGCCTAAGGACACATGCTTATGGTCTCAAACCTTACTTTAGGTCAAGTTCCAAAATTGCGATTATTAATAGCAGTGGATTTTTGACCTAGTCGTTTTCAACCCAGAATGCATCTAAATGCTTAGCAATGATGCCCCAATACCCCGCCTATGCTTAGTTTTTGATTTAAAAGTGTAAATTACTAGTTATGATGAAATTAGGCCGCGGGTTGGTGACGCCAAAAACTACGAAATACTGTAAATGGCTTATGTCAATGCGTAGAGCTCTTACCTGCGGTTGCAATGCAACAAACGCAATCGCAATGTGACAAACGAAGAGGGAGTAGGAAGTGCGAGAAGGAGAGAAGTGAGCGCCGTTAGCTCACGCTGTGTATTTCTTATCCAAAAACTTATTATAAACTTACAAAAATTGACTTTTATACCTTAGCCAAGGATTTTGGGTGGTCAAAACTAATAATCTCGAGTTCTACCAAAGCTGGGTAATGATTGGCTGATGCAATCTGGAAGCTTGTAGCCCCGGCTCATTAGTTACAGAGTTTATCCAAGAAAATAGGAGTTACAATATTTCCGATTCATAAAAAATAATAAATGTTTTACAAAGAGAACTTCAAAAAATGGTGTCCGTGTTAGGTTGCTGCTAACAACATCATGTACATATGCATTAATTATAGGCTGATCTATAACATTTTTAGAAACCCCCATAGGTTGTACATTTGACTCATTGGAATTTACATTTGAGCTTCCACCACTGAAAAGAGGCAACAAAGTGTCATAAATGTCCCATGAGCTTACATTATTGTCCCTAGTTCATGACATGAAGGGTTGAACATAATCTTCCACAAACACAACATCCCGTGAAACCAAAATACTCTTTCTTTGTGGATGATACAACCTGTAACCTTTGCTTTCATCACTATAACAAAAAAAAATACATTTGACAGCTTTATCATCCAATTTTTTGCGTTGCGTTTGTGGCATCAAAGCATATGCCAAACATCCAAAAATACGCATGTGCTCAATAGTAGGCTTTCTATCATGCCATGATTCATATGGAGTCAAAGACTATAAAGCTTTTGTAGGACACCTGTTAAGTACATAAGTGGCACACATAATAGCCTCAAGCCAAAACGAATGTGGTAAAGCTTGACTTTTGATCATACATCTTGCCATTTTTGTAAGAGACCTTTATTTCCTCTCAAAAACACAATTTTGTTGAGGTGTATATGGAATTGTACATTGGCGTTTTATCTTCATGAGACATATACTCCCCCCCTCAATGGAACGGATGGTGCCCATAGTACATTTTGAGACATTTTCAGCCATAGCCAAAAACTGCTTGAAGCACAAAAACACTATGAACTTTGTTGTAAGAGGATACTACCCTGCATTAATCATCAATGAAAGTCACAAAGTAAAGGTGATTGCCCAAGGATGGAGTTTTGCATGGGTCCACAAACATCACTTTGCACAAGCTGCAACCTGCATGTGGCCGTAACTGAACCATCCTTTGGAAACCATAAACGCTGCATCTTACCCAAAATACAGTCTTCACAAACATGTTGGACAGTTGCTTCAAGAGGGGAAAAAGAAGCAACCATATCACATTTCTGCAAATGCCACAAATTGATAAAATTCAAATGCCTAAAATGTGCATGCCAAAGTTTTGCATCTAAAATAGCCTTGAAATCCACAATTTCATTTGCAAAATTCTACCCACACTTGTTGTACAAAGTGATCTTATATAGCCCACGACATAAAATGCCAGATGCAACAATTTCATCACCAAAACTGAGATCATGTATTGTACATCTGTCATCCACAAATTTGACTACAAGACCAAGTCTAGCAAGTGCAAATACAAGCAAAAGATTCTTCTAGATCCCACGTACATACAATGCATCAAAAAGTGTGAAAGAAATGCCATTTGCAGTAGTAAGCACAATCTTTCCAACACCCTGAACCAGATAAGAGACATTGTTGGCACAAGTGACTTAATTCCCATGAGGGTTAGTTTAGACTCAAGAGAGGTAAACAAATCACGATGTGAGGTAATGTGCTTTGTAGCACCATTGTCAAAATACCACACATGTAAATCTGTAGCAACCAACTTGCATGCATCATGGACAAAAGGATCATAAGTGCTCTCTGCATTAAAATCCCAATTTGCATCAACATTAGCATCACTCTCTCCTTTCACACAAGACTCAATAACATATGCATTTGTAGTGGAGCCAGCATTTGTAATGGAACCAATCTCTTTCTTCTTAGACTCTTTGGCTTTCAGCTTAGGACACTTCTTGATCAAGTGATCATTATCTTTACAATAATGGAAAGACATCTTCTTTTTTCCCTTTTCACCAAAATTCCTAGATGAATTGCTGGCAGCAGAAGCATTAGGAACAAGTGATTTAACACTCATAGAGGAACCATGAGAAGTGGCTACATTGCTGTTACCACCTTTTTTTTGAGCAGCAACATAGGTCTGTTTAAGTGCATGCTGTCTACTCTTGTTTTTTTTTGGGAAGTGACTCTTGCAACAATGTGCATAATGCATCAAACTTGACAACTTCTGGATTTCCTTGGGTCATAAGTCTCCAAGTACTAGCAAATGTATGGTAAGAATCTAGCAAAGCATCAAGAACAATCTGCACAAGGGAACTACAGAAATGACTTTGCCTACATAAATAAGTTGCTCTTTGATATCCTTGAAACTAGCAAGGAAAGTGTCCATCTCATCTTCCTCATGCATAATATTTGAATCCAACTCTTTACACATCAATGCAATTTTTGTATCATTGCGACTTGCATAAAGACCAGCTAGAATATCCCAAGCTTGTTTTTTAGATTTTTCTCAGGAGGAGTAATAGTGCGCTTCACAAACAACACAATCAAAGCATGATCGTGCGCATATTTTACATCCCAACGTGCTTGCTAAGCCAAATGCAAAATAGCTATGGCAGCAACAATCCTGCCACCAAAACCTGCAACATGCTCAACATCTCCTACATGCTCAAAACCAAGAAGTACATCAATGACCTGCACAAATTTCTAGACACCCTTTGATACAAGGACATGTTGCATCATATAAGCCCACATAGGGTAATTGTCCCAATCCAATCTATCCTTGGTAGCAAACATCTTGAACACATCTGTGTTGTTGTCAACCATGGAAAATAATGCACTTGATGTGAGAAAAGAGGAGAAACAAAGCGGGAACAACATGTGCTATACAGAATAAACTATCGAAGAATATAAGGACCTGTTATGCAAAAAGCAGCACCGACAAAAATCTGCACAAAATGACAAAATTGCTTGTGCAACAATACATGTAGTGGAAACGGACACCAAAATGAGCCCGAATAAAAAATATGCACATATTGAGCTATATTTGTCGAACTATGGATGCTTGCCAAAGCTCACAAAAATTGGAGAAAGTGAGCAGGTGTGTGTTGGAGCTGCTAGCTACCGACTGAGCCTGAGAGGATGCAACCTGCTCTGATACGAATTGTTGGAATTAGGGTTGTAGAAAACACATCCAGCTTGAAGAAGACAAAGGAAGTTCAAGGCACACAACAGAGAGTGTATTACTTAGTGTGAAATGGAAAGATAAGATAGCCCTAGAGTGATGGCGTATATATAATGCATGGGGGGGAAAACCTCCTAGTGAGGGAAAAATGCCTGGGCGGTCCTAAGTGTGTTCACACACATCATTACCATGTATATGGTAGCAATACCCATGAAACACATCCTTGCTCCCTACACTTGAAGCTCTTATGATCCTTACAATAACGCTCTATCTCTTCAGGTGAAAGTTTGTTTTTACCTTTGTAGCCTTTATCCTTCACCTTTGCTTAATTGTTGTTGTTGGTTCATATTTGACCTCCGAGGATGATAATGAAATCTCTCTCTCTCTCTCTCTCTCTCTCTCTCTGTCTCTCTCTCTCTCTCTCTCTCTCTCTCTCTCTCTCTCTCTCTCTCTCTCTCTCGCTCTCTCTCTCTCTCAGTTCTTGCATCCCTTCCACATTGCACACTCATCAACAAAAAAATGGGAAAACTTTAAGAAATGATACCTTTAGGAACTTGTGCATTGAATTTTCATACCCTCAAAAATCTAGGAGAAATGAAATAAAAAAATACAGGTTGATCCACAACCAAAAGTAGAGGGTCGTTATATGTGAAAAGACGAGGTGTGTGAGGTACAAAATCAAAATTAGCAAAGTGCAAGTAAAATAACTCAAAAGTGTGCGGCAAGAATAATGTACCTCAAATGCCTATATAAATGGGTAGAAGGAGAGCATTGTCAGAGCACATGGTTCTCCACGGGTGATGGAGAAGGTTTGAGACCTCTAGCTGTTAGAGATGCAAGAGAGGAGAAGAAAGAAAGAGAAACAACAACAAATATCAAATTGAAGACTCAATCTATTTTATTTGAGATAATTTGTACACAAGAAAGGATCAAATCAACCCTAATGACCACCATAAATAATCAAACTCATTGGTAAAGGTCTCCACATCAGCTCTCACACCCACACAAAGTCAATAACTATAGCTTGTCTTCCAATCAATCATAAACCCAGTCTATTCTTGATGTACACTCATGTACTCTCCCATAAAATGCCTCAATTTGTCTCTTTGGGATCACATGATCCGTTGTCCTCATGTTCTTGAGAGTAAACACCAAAATGAAATCTTGCTCTTTCCACACTTTGCTCCCTAAAAAACTACCCCCAAAAACCCGATAAGCACACACATTGAGAGAAATGTCTGTTCTCACACTTTGCTCCTTGAAATCTATCTCTCCAAACTATCCAAAGAACCACCTTTGTGTGTGAGACTTGGAAATTAAGAGTATCATTTTTGCTCTTATCAGGCACTTCTTATGTTGCTACAGGGTAATCTAAAAGTTCTGATTATGAGTAACCACCTTGCTGGTATTAGGAATTGCTTCATCTTCCTTAGGCCACCTCTGCCTTGCTTTGAGGTCTGAATTTCCATGTTGGATGATGCTTGATCTATAGGGGATGAGGCACCTTATCTACCGCAACACTTGCTGCCACAATTTCATTGTCCGGATGGTAGTCCTTAGTAAGTACATTTGAAGCATGCTCCAAAAATAAGATTATTTTTAACCTTTCCCCACACCGTACACTCAAGGAGAGGCTTACACACATCCCAAAAAATGCAAAATTCATTTGACGTGTTTCTAAGGTTTCTTCTTCAAGACGCAAACACATGGGATTCTTAGAGCACTAGCAAGATCTTTTATATTGTTCTCTAGCCATAGTGGTTGAAGTTCACAAATTCCACCCATATCAAGGATAGGTCCATAAAGGATTTAGGAGATTCAAATAAGGGATCCCATGCTACAAATGGATGCATGGAAAGCCTTGCAAAATATGTAAATAACACGTTGCAAGCTATAAACAAACAAATCTACATATCTGATGACTCGCACAAATCCATAATCAAGCTAAACACGAGTAGAGAGAGACAAAGAACGAGATAGAGCAAGAGAGAGCGTGCGACGCACTTCCTAGAGCTGTGTGCTATGCTGGCATGGCGAGAGAGAAGATATGAAAGGAGAGAAAAGAATAACGCAGGGGTGCAATCTCCCCCTATGCAAGAGTGAGCATTTCTCTCTTGCACGTATTTACTTATAGATTTCTTGAATGCTCAAAATGAGTACAAACTGGTCGACCGGACATAAATGGCCAAAGCTCATAAAGAGAACTTGAATAATCAAATATACATAAAATATAATATCCTTCTGCATAACCCTGATCCTTTTTCACGTGTTAGCTGCACTAAACAATAAAATATCAATTCCATTACATACCTCTTCGTTAGAAAGCAACAGTCCTCAATTGCGAAGATAAAAATCTACAAACCATACTTGTCAAAAACAGTGATTAGTATTCTGTGTCAGAAATAGCACGTTGTAAAAGGAAAAATTTATGAAACAAAGCAACATTACTTATGCCTACCATCATCCACATACTACCTATTCTAGTGTCACTAGAATAAGCAGTATATGTCATACCCTGATGAATCAAGGTATCATTGGTCACACTCATCATTCAATAATCAATTCTCATCAATCTCAAGTCCAATTCCATAAATGCTGTCGCAACAAAAAAGCATCATATACTCATTGCAAATCCAATTTTAAATCCAAATCCAAATATCATTCATTTTGTATACCCGGGTAAAAAAAGCATGCTTGGACGATGGTGGCTAGCCACTGCAGCATGATTTTGTGATCGGTGTTGCCTAAATCGGTGAATCTACACCCACGTGCTGCCTAAATTGGTGTATCGGAACTTGTGCTGCCTAAATCGATGAATATGTACTTAATATTGTTGGAAACAATAAATGTCTTATTTAGCAGTGTCTGCCTAAACCGATGAATCTACACTGACAAGTGGTGTTGCCTAAATTGGTGAATCTAACATCAGGATGAGCATTGATATGCTACCTAAACCAGCAAATCTGTGTGCTTGTGACCAATAAACTAGACAAGGCATAAAGGAGAAAAATATTTACTATGTATTTGACTCAATTTGGAATATATCAAAGGACTTACAAACTGTTGTTGATTAATGCAAAGTACTTTAGTTCGTGTGAATATATTCATAGTTTACTGGATGGTATATTGCATTTGAAAATATAAATACCAGTGTGCGCGTGTGGATAGATACCAATGTGTGTGTGTGGACAGAGAAAGCTGCAATTGTCAAACTTACACCAAAGTATAGTGAACAAATCCAAGTTGTGTTACTTTTGTGTTAGTAATTTGAAATGAATTAAAATAATATCCTGCCTATCGAGAATTTGATTCAATATTAGTGTTTGATCTCACATTTAGAACGTACAATGTTGGTACCTTGACTCGACAATTACAAAGTTAAAAATAAATTAAACCAAAACACAAATAAAAAGTTATCCATAACCTTGCAAAAACGGAAATGTGAGAGAACGTAGCGAGAAGAAAATCTATGCAGCTCTAGCTAAATAGCACATATAAAATAAAGTCACAAACAAACAAAAAATGTAGAAACCCAGATCTGATTTGATTTGTGCAGATTCGCCGATTAAAAGAAGCACATCTTTTTGGTGTAAAATTGCCAATTTAGGCAACATCGATCACAAAATCATGCTGCAGTGGCTGGCCACCACTATAACTAGTATGATTTTGTTACCCGGGTACATAATGAAAGTGATTTGGATTTGAACTTATCTTGTGGAATTGGAATTGGATTGGGATATCGTATATGATGATTTTTTGTCACGACAGTATTTATGGAATTGGACTTGAGATTGATGAGAATTGATTATTGAATGATGAGTGTGACCAATATAATGATATCCTGATTCATCTAGATATGACATATATTGCTTATTCTAGTGGTATGGGACACTAGAACAGTTAGTATGTGGATGACGACAGGCATAAGCAATGTTGTTTCATTTGATAATTTTTTCATGTGATATTTTTGACACAGATTTCTAATCATTGTTTTTGACAAGTATCGTTTGCAAATTTCTTATATTTGCAACTCAAGACAATTGTTTTCTAACGGAGAGGTATGTAATGGAAATGATAAATATTGTATGGAAATTTATTGCTTATTGCAGCTGACAACTGGCAAAGGCATAGATGCTTTATGGAATGTACAAAGGATACCCAATTATTATCATTGTAATATTAAAGTGCTTTGTATGAGCTATGGACAATCAATGTCAGGCAAGAGGAAATGCTGACTCTAGCACGGGGGAGATTGCACCCAGTGTCTACGTCTTTCTTCTCTCCTCTCCTCTCTCCTCTCTTGTTGTGTTGGCATAGCACTCCGCTCTAGACAGTGCACCTGCACGTGCTCTCTCGCTCTCTCCCGCTCTCTATCTCTCTCTCTCTCTCTCTCTCTCTCTCTCTGTTCATGTACAATTTGATTATATGCTCACAGGATTCATCAGGTATGCATATTTGTGGTGTTTTATTGTTTCTACTGTGCTATTTGAGGTATTTTGCAGGGACGCCACACCTTCCGTTTGTAGCAGGGGGGAGATTGCACCCAGTGTCTATGTCTTTCTTCTCTCCTCTCCTTCCTCCTCTCTCGTCATGTTGGCCTAGCACTCCTCTCTAGGAGGTGTGCTTGCATGTGCTCTCTCGCTCTCTCTTACTCTATATCTCTCTCTGTTTGTGTACAATTTAACTATATTCTCACAGGATTCATCAGGTATGCATATTTGTGGTTTTTTATTGTTTCTATCATGCTATTTGATCTATTTTGCAGGGACGCCATGCCTTCCATTTTGTAGCAGTGGGAAGGGCCTGTAAAATATATGTTGGGATATGGCCAGCTGTTACTAATGATACACATGTAATGGACATCATCGAGTTTGAAGACAAGGACACCCGTGAAAAATTTCCATTGTTTATGATATGGGGGCAAAGACAATGTCAATCATGTAAAGAATAAAGAATCACTCGCCCCGATAATCTAGGAGTAGAAGCACTTTTCAAACCATTGGCTATTGCATCAACAAAATTTGGGATTGAAGCAAAAAGAATGCTTCTAGTAAATGATGCACCATTATAGGGATGTGTTAATCCTGCATTGAATTGTATTTTTTTTCCATCATTCAATGTTGATGAGGAGGATAATATCCTCTTCTACCATATATTCAAGCTCTCATCATGTCAACGACATTCGCACAATTACAGTTCTTATTTGTATGAACGAGCACCCATAGTGCAAGGTCATGAACTTTATAATCATGTTCACATGGTTGTTGCAAAGTGGGAGGAGAGAAATTTGGTTTGTCTAGGGAAAGCCTACTCTACACACAAACTACCAGAAAATTCCATCCTCATGAAGATAGAAAAGGTGCAACTTCTAGCATTAGTAGAGTTTCCACTCAAGTCAAGACAAGAAACTCCTAATAGCTCATCAAGAAAAAGTGAGACTTTTACAGATTATAAAACCTTTATCAACCTTAAAAGGTATTGAAGCAATTATGGTTGCCCAAACATTGGGATACAAGGAGTCTGCTATCAAAGTACATGAGGCCAAGAATAATTTAGAACAATTAAAGATTCAATATAATATCAAATAGATCTCCATTGAAGAGACGATCGAGTAAATTTTGTAAGATATGGAATTTACAAAAGCTCTTTATGTCTTTTTAAGAGTGCTTATGCAAATTTGTCTTTCAATGCTATATGTAGCATTTGACTTTGATGTTTACTTTGCTTAATTTTAGTTTTATAAAAAGATTCAAATGTTTGTTGTTTTACAATTTGTGTCCATTGCACCATGGGAATTTGTGAGCTACTGCTTGCTTTTTAATGTGGAAAGTTGTTAATGGCATGTTATTGATGGCAGAGACACCAAGTAGAGCCCCCATGAAAATTTAATGATGATTGTACTATGCATATATGTTTTGTAAAATCCTCATTTGAGGTATCTCTCGAGGAGAGATATGGTTATCTTTTAAAATTAGTCCAGTTTACAAACGAAACTCTTGTAAACTAAACTCTAACAATTTTCTACATAATTGCTCTCTTCTATAGGTGAAGAATAAAAGTCAATAGTGTAAGGGAGGAGAATCTTATACATTATGGAGTTAGAGTGAACAAAATATTTTCAAATTCAAGCCTAATTCACTTGTGGACACAAGGCTTGCACATGGAGTCAAGAGGCGACCACCTGGAAGTCTTTTGGAAAAGAAAAGATGGACATATATTTTTATGGGATTTTTTTCTATTTTTTTCATTCCAAATTTGAAAAACTTTTCAACAGCAAAGTTCTACGTGTTGAGCTGATCTTTCTGTCTCTATTTTTTTAACAATTTTTTCTCTATTTTTTAATTCCAAATTGGAAAAACTTTTCAATAGCAAAGTTCTACCCGTTGCACTGATCTTTCTGTCTCTATTTTTTAATAATTTTTGGAGCTACGGTTTTGGAGATATGGCCAAAATGGTGGAGCCTATCTGTTCACATGGGAAGAAGTCATGGTTATCCAACTCTAGACTCATAATTTCTTATAGGTTTCTCTCCATTATTGCTTGATTTTCTCTTATTTTAGCAAGATTCTCTCAAATATTATAAGGAAGCTCTTGGACTCAAGCTATGGGAGGAGGCATGGAGACAAAGCTCGCCATGATGAAGGAAATTAGGAGGAAATTGGTCAATAAGCAGGGCACACAGAGCTCTCTCATTGGGGGAATGCCTCTAACTGAGGTTACTTTGTAATAACTCCTCTTGCTCATAATCTTTTCCCTAATCACTCTCTTGGCCTATAAAAGGAGGCCTTCTCTTTTGTAAACTCGTGCATATATTACAACGACCTATGCAACCACAATCACCACCACAACCTCTCATTCCACCCTTTCCTCTACCACCAATCTGCAACCAGGTAGTGGTGAGAGTCATCAGTCTTGACAAGATGAAAGTGGAGAAACACATCAAGGGAGTAGAATAGGGTAAGAATAATGCTAAAGAGGTAGACACCATGGGATTTAATCCCTCTAGACATGAGGAAGCTTCAGAAAGGGAAGAAAAGATGAAGGTCAAGGGGGAGTCAATCAAGAGGAAGTCTAAGCCACGACAAAAAATTGGCATTTCAGATTTTACAATTGGTGAGTCTACAAAATCTTGTGATGTTGTGAATGATGTTTCTGTGCAGGACTCAAAGGTCCTAAGGGAGACAACTACCCAATTATCTCAGAGAGACCATGGATCATGGCCACGAGAGAGAAGCAATATTTAGACACAGGAATTCTCAAGATGCAAGGTAGAAAGGACAAGGACCTACTATACAACACAAAGACTGGTAAGCAACAAGGGATGGACCTAGAGACTAGTGCATATGAGATCTTTAACAATTCTACTACAACATCGGAGGAAGAATAGTGACAACTCTCTTGAAATCATGGGTCTCATTATCACTGATTACAACAAAGTGGTTCCACTAGATATACTTTTGCAAGAAGGAAGCATGAAGTCTTTGGCACTACACCAATCAAAGGAAGCAATTGCAGACCATGCTTGAATGGTTGTTACTAAGGAGTGGAATTTTGGAGTCCACCCTAAGGAAATTCTTAAGCAAGTGGATGCACTGGAAACTTATTGGCGATCTAGGTTTGGCAACCTAGATGTAGAGATTGTGCTTGATCATATTGTGTTTGATGCATTTAAGAAAAGCTTTAAAGATTCCTTAGCACCAGGGGTGTTCATAAGAGTCACAAAAAATGGATCCCAATGTGAGAAAGATGGTAGTATGGTCTTGCATGCATATAGTCGAGATGAAGTGTTTTTCAACCAGTGGATTGCAACCTATCTTTTGTATATGCTATGCACTTTGTTACAACATGTGTCTTTGAGCTACAAGTTGGTGGCTTATTACCAATGTCAAGAAAGGCAATGGACCTTTTTGACAACACCCAAGAGGATAGTGACTCTTTGCTCGCTTTAGTAATAGCCGTAAGCTAGGTTCTAAAAAAAAATGGGACTTGCCACATCAACAAGGAATTCGTAGATGGAGGACTCTTGGTACAATCTTGGGGATCATGATCCTAAGTATTGTCTTGGAAGGAGCTAAAGTACACAATTATCTTTTCACTTATGGTGGTTACAAATCCTTACCTTTTTGGCATGAATCAAGAAGTCTTATTGATAGGACATTGCAGGTGACTATCATATTCTTTACATGGATCCTGGAGGATATTGGCACAAAATTTTGGAAGCCGTAGGCTTCCCATTTACTCAAAAGCAGTTTGAGTTGTTGATCATTGATGCTCGAGCCAAGGAGCCTTGTCAGAACGTATTGCTTTTTTTGAAAACAGGTGAATGTCCTAGAGATCTCACTAATGGCTAGTTCAAAAGGCAACTAGATATCGGCTCCTCTACTACTCAATCAACTCAATCAAGTACAAAGCTAGAGGCATAAATGCCTCTAGATTTAGGGGGAGCGCTAATGAGGGCTAATTCTTAAATTTTGGCCCACCTTTCTCTTGGAACACACTCGACAACAAGGCTTCAAGGCTTGGCGGAGGAGGAGGGACGTGATGCATGAAAATCATAAAAAATCTATGTATTTACTTTGTACATAGTTATGGTTTTGACGCATTTGGATCTTGAAAAAATAAGGAGAGGTAGGAACAAACCGTATGAAAAAGGAAAAATTCATTGGATGTTGATTCTACCCGACGGTTACTACTTGATGGTCACTACAGGTGAAAAATAAAAGTCAATAGTGAAAGGGAGGAGAATCTTATGCATTATGGAGTTGGAGTCAACAAAATATTTCAAATTCAAGCTTAATTCACTTGTGGACACAAGGCTTGCACATGGAGTCAAGAGGGGACCACCTAGAAGAATTTTGGAAGGGAAAAGATGGACACATATTTTTATGGGATTTTCCTGTATTTTTTCCATTCCGAATTGAAAAAACTTTTCAATAACAAAGTTGTAGGTGTTGAAATGATCTTTCTTCCTCTATTTGTTTTATAATTTTTGGACCTACGGTTTTGGAGATATGGCCGAAATGGTGGAGCCTATCTGTTCACATGGGAAGAAGTCATGGTTATCCAACTCCACACATATAATTTCTTATAGGTTTCTCTCCATTATTGCCTGATTTTCTCTTATCTTTTCAAGCATCTCTCAAATATTATAAGGAAGCTCTTGGACTCAAGCTATGGAAGTAGGCATGGAGACAAAGCTTGCCATGATGAAGACGATTATGAAGAAATTGGTCAATAAGCAGGGCACACAGAGCTCTCTCATTGGGGGAATGCCTCTAACTGAGGTTACTTTGTAATAACTCCTTTTGCTCACAATCTCTTCCCTAATCACTCTCTTGGCCTATAAAATGAGGCCTTCTCTTTTGTAAACACACACACAATCAAGCTCTAGCACTCACACTCTCAAATGTACATCCTTATGTATGCATCTCTACGCACACATAGTTCTACTATGGCATAGTATTGGCTATGGTCCTTCATTCTTGTTTCTTTTGTGAGATGTTGATTATGTGCAATTCCTCTCGTAAATGTTTATATGGTGTCTATGAAGCCTATATTAATGAAGCTCTAATGATCTCTTCGTCTCTCTCTTTCTCTCTCTCTCTCTCTCTCTCTCTCTCTCTCTCTCCCTCTCACATCTTCCTTATGCTATGTGCCGACCCCCTACCATGCATCCTAGCACCATTCCAAGCTAGGTGGTGCCCCTATTGTGTAAATCCCATGATGAGGCCATCATACATAGTTTGGTGTAGAGGCCACCGCGTCTGTTTTGCACTTCTACCTCTCAATGCGAATGTGTGTATGCATGTATATATGTATGTATGTCCGTGTGTTTGTGTGTGTGCAAGTATGTAGGGACTAAGTAAGAGAGTATAACACCTGATGGTTGAACGCTTCCTCTAGGATATAGTCCCTTTTGAATCGTGGCATTGAGCTCTTTCATCCACTCATGTATGGATTACCGCAATGTACCCTTGGTTTTAGTACCACAATTAAGATTTTGATGATATCTAAAGAGGTGCCACTAGACTATTGTCACTATCAACACCTACTTAGGTCTAGTAGTATATGTGTATGTATGTATATCATATCTATGTGTCTGTGTACCTATGCCCTCTATATACCCTCTCTCTACACCTAATCTAGTTCTATTAGGTGTAGACATATAAAGGTGTGTAGATTGAATATAGGTGTAGAAAATTGATGTACATTAGGGTGTAGACATATAGAAGTGTGTAGATTAAGTATAGGTAGATTAAAGAGACACTAGGTCCTCATACTTACCAACTAATTTCTTGTAGATGTCAAAATAGAGACCACATGTTGGGAATCAACCCTCGCATTCTTCCTTTGGTTGGTTCACGTCCCATATGGGCTCCCATCTAGGGTGGATGTCACCTCTAGTGGACTTGACTCTTCAAGCGATAAGTCCAAGCAATGGATTTAGGTTTATCTGTAGCTAGTTTTTTGCGAGCATGAGTGTAGATTTCTTTATGTTATTTGTAAGCATGGCCCTCTTACGGCTACGGAGGTACCGGTCTATCTACTCAGATTCATCTGCTAGTGGTAGATCCAGACCTGCAGTGCACACTATCTTTACGAGAGGAAACTTACCTGCTTTGACACAAGGATTGTTTGGCCGCTACACTCCACAACAGATTGTGGCCTATGGTCTTTCACAATAGACCACACCATGGGGGAGTCAGGGAGGGGCTTCATACATCCAAAGCCTCCCAAGGATGGAGCCGGCTTCTATCGTACCTTCTTACCGACCTACCTCCCTTTCATCACAGTGACCCACACCCTTCCATTCGACTCGTGCTTCACTCGAGCCTCGAGCCTCGTCGATAGTCACTCGAGCCTCGTCGATAGTCCATAGTTAGTCGACAAAAGTCCTCTAGCAGCACATGATGGAATTTGTCCTAGGGTAGCGAGTGTAATCAGTGCCAGAGCGGTAGAGGCTCCTATTGGGAGGCTTGGTTTTGGTGGTGCAGGGGGGACATAGTCGCCTATTTTGGAGCGTGTCGCTCCAATCACAGAGGATGAGGACACTGATACGCCTGTGCCAAACATGCATATGGGACATTACTTCAAGGTCAAGTATGGTGGCGATGTTGACTTTGGTACTCGGTAGCGCAGGGAATTTTGGCGCTATGTGCAGATTCTTATACACTCTATGTATAAGTTTTTTTAAATTAAATTCAAAGACCAAGTGTTCGATCATGAACACTACATTGAGAAAGCATTGCATACTAAATCTTCCTTGACACAGTGGTTGGAGAGGTATATCAAACTTTAGAATAAAAACAAGCAATCAAGTGCACGGTATGCAATCATAACCATGTCACAAATCCAGCTAGGAGCTATCGTGGCAGCAACATCGTAGATGCAGAGTGGGAGTGGTCCATGCAAGAAAGGAGCGAGGAAGCTGCAACCGGCTAGATAAACTCCTACGCACTATGGTTCAAGAGGCAAAGTAGCTTGGAAAGATAAATATATAAGTAATTTTTAATTTTGTACATTTTGTATAGAAGATGTTTTAACTTATGGATCTTTTTTGGTTGTTGTTAACTTAGAAAAATATCACGCTGATCCGTCCTACTAGAGAGATGGTCAAGTATGGAGAGGGACATGTGAAGTTTGATAGTTGGCAATGGTTGTTGAAAAACCATCATATCTCTCGCGAGCAATTCGACTCAATCGTCAGATCTCTACAAGCGGTAAGTGTAGACAATGGATATTCTATTAACTGTTTTGGATTATTGATTTAATATATATTTTGTTTTTGATATTTGTAGAGTTAAAACGATCAAACGTACGTAAGAATGAGGAGGACGAGGAAAAGGACTAAGATATATATATATATATATATATATATATATATATATATATATATATATATATATATATATATATATATATATTTGTAGTCCTCTTTTAGAAGTGCAAATATGGCACAACAAACCCTCATGATTTGTATATAAAATTCATTTGAAATTTTGACTTTATTTGTAATTAAATTTAAGTAATGTTCTTTTGTGCTTCAAATTATAAAGGTAAGGTGTGACTCGTAATTTATTATTTTTGTACAATTTTCAAAATGCTATTGATATTTGATATATATGTTTTATGTAGGTAAAAAGTAAAGATGCTCCTTTGTGCACCCAAAATTGGGTGGCCTAAGTGAGCATCTTTATTTTTTGGAAAGCCGTATAGGAGCAATATAGTAGCAATATATGCGGTAACTGAAGCGATAATAATCGCGGATATATATACACCACTAGTATCGTGTAAATTATTGATAGTCGACTATCGCGTGCTTTGCTGTTGCTATTACTGCAGACATAATTTTTTCTCTTTCTGTTTTCCTTTGTTAATCTGGGACAATGCTGGCAGTTCTCGACTTAGGCTCTTAAAGTGAATCAGGTTGCAACTTCGAGGTCAGCTTGGAAAGCAGATAAGGAGGGCAAAGTCTACCTGGTGGAGAGGGGAAAGGATGAAGCTTGGGCTGTGCCTAGGACCCCTCTGCAGGGCTGCCCTTCGCCCATGGGGAGGCTTATGGATCTTGGAACATGTAAGGGTACGATGACGGCTATGGTCATGCAAGTACCAATTAGACCAGTAATATATAACTGGTGCAACATTGCAAAATCCACATTGCTACAAGAAAGATTTGCATGGTTGCGTATAAGACAAATAACATGTGAGACCATGCAAGAGACTCGGCCATTTCAAACTGTATGTGACAACTATGCAGCGTGTGACCCGACTCCTAAGATAGGGTCATTTCTACTTCTCCAGAGTCCAGACCTTCTTTTGGTAAGGTGTCTCGAGAGTCGTGACTTGCTTTCTGAGAGAAAGAGAGACAGTGTCGGGAGGGGGGCCGGGACTCGGGAGCGAGAGCTGCATGGCACTGCAGTGTGATTGCATGCTTGGCATGCTGATCAGGGAAGAGCATAGCAGATGTGAGAGCACAGGACTACTCAGGAGCATGCGACAAGCAACAACTTGAGCGCGCTCTCTGCGTGCGTGATCACCAGCCAGGAGGGGTCTCATTATACCCCTCTCTCTCTCTCTCTGTGGAGTTCGGAGCTCGCTCGACGCTCTCTGTCTCTGTCTCTCTCTCTCTTTCTACAGTTAGATTCTCTCTCTCTCTCTCTCTCTCTCTCTCTCTCGTCCGCACTGTCCTGTCTGAGGCCTCTCTCTCATAGTCTCAGTCTAGCCTCCAGTCTCTCTCCTCTCACAAGTCCCCTCGACAATGGAGGCAGGCCACAGAGTACAGCTCTCTGATTTGCCTTCTCTCTACACACACACACAGTCTCACTTGGCTTACACAATCCCAAGACACAGACACACTCTCTCTCGACTAGGTGTCTGACGTCCTTTCTCCGCTCTCTCCACGCCACACACACACACACAGAGAGAGAGAGAGAGAGAGAGAGAGAGAGAGAGATGTACACAAACAACCTGCATAAGAGGAGAATGGTCAGACGAGTCAGAAGAGATTTGCAGAAGGCTTTTTAATAATCAGAGAACGGGGGAAGAGAGAGAGAGGATTAAGAAAGTAAATGGATTATAGTGTTTGACACTCAAGAGACTGACACGAGAGGGAGAAGAATCTGATCGTTGCCAGTCGCCTGATCAACCCTGCTGCGAACCCCTCATCGTTGTTTGCGCGATCTCTCTCTGTTTCTCTCTGGGGGTTGTTCCTACGACATTTAATTTTCTCTCCTAGCTCTGATCTACAAGCAACATTTACAACAATGGGGCTACCTGTTTCAACTTGATGTATAGTATAGATTCTTTGCTCAATGCAAGTATATAATTTTTGCTGTGTTATCACACTACATTTGAACCTCATCCCGTAGACCTGAGTGATGAAAGTGCATCAAACTTGGCATACA
Organism: Adiantum capillus-veneris; assembly: GCF_014529385.1. Classification (NCBI taxonomy): domain Eukaryota; kingdom Viridiplantae; phylum Streptophyta; class Polypodiopsida; order Polypodiales; family Pteridaceae; genus Adiantum; species Adiantum capillus-veneris. Next base: position 42,936 of record NW_028221682.1, read on the forward strand.
TGTTGACATGTAGGTGCAAGCCTTGATGTCAAGTTTTAACAATCAATATCATCTTTAAGAAAGTGGTTTAAAATAAAATTAAATCACTGGCATCAAGTGTTTTAATTGCATTAGGGGAAGTTTGACATCTCGAATTCGTCCTGTAAGAAATGGTAGAAAGACAAAATACTTTTCATTTTAAAAAACATGAACAAGAAATTTTAAAACCCAAAATTGGAGGGAAAACTTTATATTTTTATTGGGTGCATGGGATGTCACTTTTCAGCGCCCCACATAGAGTGTCGTTTTCAAATCTCTTGAAAATGTGTCTCCTTCCCAAAATCTCTCCCTCTCAATGCACCATTTTTTTGTTTGGTCCAAATTTCAAATTTTCTTCTGCTGATTCTACCCTTTCTCTGCACCTTATCCAACTCATCATCTTTCCCACATGATCTCTATGAATCCTATGAAAAGAGGTATTTGCCATCTCCATGTCAAGTTGGAAGATGAATATTCCCCTCTCCAAAAAAGAAATAGGCTTTGTGAAACTCCTCCTCTTGCCATAGAAGCATTGAGATTAGAACAAAAGAAGATGCAAATTGATCTATGAACAAATGGTAGCTTGTATCCCATAGAACCCATCACCAAATGCACCCACTATTTTCAAATGTTCTTCATTGATGAGATTTGTAGGAGATGGTATGCAAGGGCTATTAAGCTATACACAAAACCTTGCAGCACATAGGGACATTCTTAAGCTGGAAAATCGTATACTACTATAGCTCAAGGATTCTCTTAATCATCAGCTTCAAGAAAGCAAGGAGAAGGTAAAGAACCTCCAATCATTGCTGAATACATCCTGAGAAGAAAGAGGACAGAGCTTGGACTTACACAAAGACAAAGGAAGTTGAAGAATAGGAAGAGTCTCAAGCGAGGAGGTGGAGGCTGTAGCAGAAGAATCAAACTGTAGCAGAAGAATCAAAATAGTGAGGTAAAATTTCTTTTTGTTTTATCAAATTGATATCTGTTTTTCAAGTTGGTATCTTTGGGTGCTATAGTCTTTCTTTGTGTTTACCTCAAGTCCTTGGTTCATCTCGACTGCTCACAAGGAAACATGAGAGGTGCATCACAATCATTTTGTGAAGTGATTCTACGTATTGTTGTTGGAAGCCTATTGAATGAAAGAAGATTTAGGGTTGCTAGGCAGAAATTCATCAATGGATTTTTGCAAAGCTCTACTTTGGACAAAGATGCAGTTTAAGGCACTTTGGACAAAGGTGAAATTAGTAGGGCAGATTATCAAAAGTTGTTCAAGCTCATCAATGGAAACTTGAAGCAGTGAAGAGCAAAGGGGTCCTTGCTTCCAAAGCCATCTCTTGCTCAACATGCCAAGCTCATAATTAATTCCAAGGTCATGGAGATGCTTGGAGATCGAGTCTTTCCACCTCAATGACATATATTCTAGTAAAAAGAAAGACCTAAAGTTGCACTCTTTCAACAATCTGCTCTTTGATTTGAGAAATTTGCAGAGGGTAATGATAAAATTCTATGATCTTCAACATATACGAAGGTGAATGGGCAAGCCATTTTTGTCATCAAAATTAGATGAGAGTGTAATTGTGAAGGGTAGAAAGTTTGAGAGAGTCTCAATAACCCTCATAAATAGAGCTCTTCATACCACAAAGGAAAAAAAAGCCAAAAACTTTTAGCATGCAGTCAGAGAAGAACATTTGGTGGTTGGGTGCTTTTGAGGTTGATAATGAAGATTTCAATGTGTTGAATTGGTTATTCCACCACACTAGTATCCTTGCAATAATCAAAGCTCAACAGACTGGGGAGGAGCTAGATGTTGAGGTCTTTGCTAGGTCCAAGGTGGAATGGCACATTGGGGGGGACCTAAAGACACTAAAGAGCATGTATAATGTGTTAAGGGATGCCAATGCCAAAAGCCCCTGTATCTACTACATGGGTGCAACAATGGAACTGAATCCTGCTAGCTAGAACAAACCCCATATAGACACTCTAAACATCCAAACTTTCAAGCTGTTTTAAATATTCCCCTTTAAAATGTCTACCTTTGCACACTGCATGCACTTTTATTACTGTGATAAAAGTCATGAGCGAAAGAATGAACTCTCCAACTTTAAGAAAGAGTTGAACATATTCAAGAAAGCTATGATAAGTGCTTGGAGCTCAGAGAACTTCACACATTACATAGTAATACTTATGAATTTTGATTCTACTAATTTGTTTCAATACTTGCATATGTTGCTTAAGAAATTATCTTTTTTTTTTGTGCATCACATTATCTACAATCACACTCCTTGATTTGTAATGTCAATTTGGTGTACTCAAGGTATGGAGAAGTCCCACTATCAGGCAAGACGAAGTTTTTCAAACACAATAGACACGGTGGAGGAGCTCAAAAAACCAATAGCTTTCTTGAAGTACTCCAGTGGTTTTATAGACCAGTGTGGCAAAGAACAAGATCACAAGAGACAAAAAAATTATTAGACAATTATGGTCTTGCTATAGCTATGCAGAGGAGTATACAAAAAAGGAATGATGCATACAGTAGATCATTTGCAAGTGAGATTTTTACAATGGCTTTCCACTAGAGAGAGACAAGGAAGCAAGTGGGAGATAATACAAAGATCATTTCTGGCTGTTTGAGTTTTCATATTTTCCCATCCACTTTAAGTCTCTAGGGGTTAATTATGTGTAAACCTACCATATCACATGCAATCAAGACATGTTTGTAAAACCCCATATCTGTAAATTTTTTTAGGAATATAATGTGCCCTTTTCTTTTACAATCTGTAATTTTTTTTTTCAAATTTGAAAAAATAGTATCCTTTTGTATATAGATTTCTATAAGTTTCAAGAATTTTAAATACCCTTCTGGTGAACTCACGTGATAGGTTACGTTTTCCTATGTAACCTCCCTGAGCTTCAAGTACTCTTGCTTCTTGTAACCCTGCAACTACTTGCCTACGTCTCTAGAAGAGGCAATGACATAACTGGCCATAGCACCAAAGAATGCACTTCTTGAGCTCATAAATCCTCGAGCAAGTCCAAAGACTCTAATGGCTTCTTGCTTCTCAAGAAGTAAGATTTTGTCCACTCCAAGTCTTATTGGATGTAAACCTACCACCCTTGACAAATCCACTAGTGCAAGTATGGGAAGAGTGGGTGATTGGGAAAGCATCATATTGTAGAGAGCTTGGGTGATTAGGAAGGTGGATGGTTGGGACCTCATTATCTGGTCCCCTAGAGTTATCAAGGGCTATAATGGACAACGCACCAACATTTGTAGTTTGAGTGACTTTCTCTAACTACTCCTTGCATTCGAACATTGATTTTGACATAAGGAACTCCCTTGTGATCCTCCCACCTCTACCATTCACCAACGCCTGCTCAGGCAACCAATTGAGATTTGATGCTTTTGGCCTCTAATGGACCATACGTAACAACGATCGATCTCAATTTGATGCTTTCACCCCCCCCCCCCCCCCCCCCCCCCCCTCTCTCTCTCTCTCTCTCTCTCTCTCTCTCTCTCTCTCTCTATCTGTCTATCTAAATCCCTAGCTTTCAACGAGCGCTAGCTCTCAAGCCTCGCACCCTCTCTCTTTCGATCAAGCATGACAACAAACTCTTTCAACAAGCACTAGTGCTCAAAATTCCGCTCAAGCATTGCAATGAGGATATAAAAGAGTGCATGATTCATAATCAATGAGCGCTAGTGCTCATGCTTTGCAATGAAGCTTTAAAAAAATCAAAAGCATGTATGCTTTTATGAGAGCCTATATAAATAGGTAATGGTAAATAATTTTTTGACAGAGAAAAACTTTCAAAAGTGAGGAGAATTCTAAAGCTCTACAAGTACCGTCACGTTCTCTTAGATCTCTCTCTCTCTCTCTCTCTCTCTCTCTCTCTCTCTCTCTCTCTCTCTCTCTCTCTCTCTCTCTCTCTCTCTCTCTCTCTCTCTCAATGCAAAGGTCTTGCACATTGGTTTTGCCGAGCACGCTGGCGCTCACCGAGTGTGACGAAATGATAGATAGATTGTGAGTAATAGGGGGAATAGCTTGTCAACTTGATTTCCGAGCGCTAGCGCTCACCTTTGACTCAACGCAAGATGGAGCGAGAGATAGAGAGAGGGTTGGAGGGTGAGAGGTGGATGCATGAGTGTTGTTTAAGTGGATGGTAACGAATAAAAAATAGAGAGAGTTTGAGCTTAAAACCTATATAAAGGGGTGCCAATGCTTGTTTTTAACTTGACGATATCGATGTGGAAGACAATAATCCTTCCTAAGGTTAGTTCCCTTTCCCTCACTCTCTCTCTCCTTCCCTCCCTCATCTTCTCTCGTGAGCTTCTAGGTGAGTGAGTGCTAGCGCTCTCTCAACTAGATGAGCATGGGAGATTGATAGGTACTATGTAAGACTATTAAGGGGTCATTACCAAGAAAATAGAGGTCCTTGAGGGGTCTCTAGGGCCTCTATTTGCTTGGTTCTGACCTCATGAGGCCCTTTGCCTCTAGCTCAAGATATTGCATTTTTAAGCTTAGGACCTCATGAGGTCAGAACCAAGCAAATAGAGGCCCTTGAGGGGTCTCTATTTGCTTGGTTGTGACCTCATGAGGCCCTGGGCTAAAAAATGCTATATCTTGAGCTAGAGACGTTAGATTTCAGCATTTTAAAGTGCTATCCTAAGGTTTTTGGACGTTGCAAGTGTATCAGTGGTATTATTTTTGTATTTCTCATTGCACATCACATCATGAGAGAGAGAGAGAGAGAGAGAGAGAGAGAGAGAGAGAGAGAGAGAGAGAGAGAGAGAGAGAGAGAGAGAGAGAGAGAGAGATGGGTAGCAAGTTCTGGAGAGGTAGGGAAAGAGGGTGTATTAGAATATTAAAACATAAATAGTTGAAAAATATGGATAGAGAGAAAGAGGAAAGAGTGTGAGAGATAGTTAGAGAGATTGAGGGAGGGAGGGATAGTGAGGGTGCAAGGGAGGGGGAGTGAGAGAAATTTGAGATCAAGAGATAAAATTAATCATGAAACCAAAACATTTATTTTTTACAAATCAAAGCTTTGGTGCTCAACTTTTTGTACTCTATAAATACGGCCAAGAAAAATGATGTTGATGCTACCTTGGAGTTTATTTACAATAGAGGTGCAGTTGGTATAGGTCGAATAGAGAAGACTTCGAACTTGGCTAAATAACATGGAAGCAGATTGCCTTTAGGTTGTTTCTCCGTTGCTATGCTAGAAGTTTATGATGGCAAGGATTCTCCTTTGCCTCATGTTTCATCAACAAATGATGAAATGACTACTCTGAAGAAGGCAGAGAAAAGCCTTGTTGCATGGCCAAAAAGCGATCTAGTAATTTCTATGTTCTTCTCTTTAGAGCCTAAATTACACCATGTGTGAGTAAAGTCTATCAAATAGCTGTTGAATGATTGCTTGATAGTAGTTAATCAATTTGTATCGTTTTTTTTATTAGCATGTCACCAAGACAACAAGGAAAGATCAAGAGAGAGAAATGTCTAGTTTTGCTGGAGTAACTATATCAAAGAGCCATTTGCCAGCTACTATTCTGCCATCTCCACTTGCCATGACATTTGAGAAATCTAAAAAAATTGCAAAGGGAAAAGATAAAGTTCAAGAAGGAGCATCGTTTGGATTTGTGGAGGACAAATACAACTCTGATGAAGAAATTGATGATAGAGAAATAAAGGCTTATTTGTCTACATGAGAAAATGCTGGAGGAGAATTTCCCATCAACAAAGACGTAACAGCTCGACAAGATATGTTACCAAAGCATCTAGGAAACTTGAAGGTAAACTTAGAGCTTCTTGGTTGAAGGCTATTATGATGGTCCTTTGATTTGATCTTTGACATGCATTGATGACTGCAGATAGAGCATGAATCACCACTACCTTGGGTTCCTCTTTATCGTTTGGTAAAACTAGAAAATCAAGACAAGTTAGATGGGACACCAAGAGACTCCAACTACTAGTAGACACATTCTTGTTGGAGGGGTATTATGAACCCAAGGGGAGCTTCATATGCTCTGTCGATGCTCCAAGATATCTTGCCATCGATGTAGACGATGACATCAAGAAGACATGGGATCCCTTCTGGTGTGTAGTAAATGAGGAGTTCAAGGCTGAGATCTAGGACACTTGTTAGAGTAACCTATGCGGTAAAATGTTGTACACTTGGGATGACAACCATAGGCTAGCCGCTTGGATGGGAGTACTAAAAGAGAGTAAGCTATGTTATCAATGGATTTAATTTGTGAGCATGTATCAAAAAACAATAAATAAATGTCCTTTCTTGTGATGTTAGGTGTTGCGTACAAAAAAGATGCAAATCTGCACCCTTGAGTTTGAGTAGAACTAGTGAAAGTGGATTCATCAAATGAGGCCGACATGTTAAGCATAGTAATGCATATAAACAAGTAAGATCTCTCTTGTTTGGTCAAGTGCGTAGTTGTCTAGAAATAGTGTGATATTGACTTGTGGGTTGAATTGCTTCAATTTTTGTAGATTGAATGAGACAAGATACATATCCACATCATACACAGACATGCTATGGATGGTGCGGGCAATGGGTCTTGCTTCAAAAGAAGAAACCATAGAGAAACTACCATGTGTATATACATCTGGATGCAGATAGAGATCAACAAAAGGGTGGGGAGGAAGTCCTGGTACAATGTGCTCATTGCACTAATGTCACAACTTCTACATCCAACACGTGTTCTCGGATTGTTTGCTTGTTGGTAAAAAGGTATCATGTTCATAAATTTTTTTGCTCATTGGCAACATGTCTGTAGAAAAAATATACGCTTGCCTTGAAAAAAATTATGGTAGAGAAGAATAGTATGCTTTTGATCGAGTTTCAAGCCAGATACAAAAAATCCTTCTTTGAGGCAGACGTGCAGTCTAAAAAAATGACAAGATATGCGTTGGTGATTGTTGACCCTACATTGGGAGATGAATGGTGGAGGTGCGTCGGTCTTGGATCTCACTCAAAGCTATGAAAACTGTTGAAATTGCATGTTTTCATTGACCCCGTTGGACTTTTGTGTAGGACATTGCGTGAAATCGAGTGGACCGATCAGTCAAAGTTGATAACATAGGAAAGATTGTATGGGTTGGCATGTGTAGTTCTTCCCTCAGACAAAAAGACATTCATCCTGTGTGCGATGGCCTCTGGTGATCCAGACGATGTTAAGAGTTTGGACATTCCTCAGATTGGTGGGTGCATTTGATTGCCTAGTCTTTGGACAATTTAGTCTTGGTGATAGATCATGTCATAATCATTTTTACGTTGTCAGAGGAGAGTCTGTCTTTTTTTGAGAGTGGTTGAGGATCAAAGTTTTTTGGTCTTCCATTATGAGAGAGACAAAGAATGTATAGTTGTACTCGCAATATACATTTACAATCGATGCCTGGATAGAACCTGGAGTCGTTCATCTAGGATGCTAAATTGACACATAAAGGCTTTTGCTTATGAGCTAGGTGTAATGAAAAAGGGAACTCAATCTGAGTCAAGCCAAGCATTGGCAGATGCAAGAAAAAGGTGTCTTTGTAGGTGTTCACGGTAGACAATTGCAGTGCAAATTATAATTGAAATTTGACGCTAACAATACACTTGCTTGTGTTAGATGGTTGCGGATGTGCAAGTTAACATAAAAGGGGTCATGACCTTACAAGTGTTGGAATTAGGGTTGAGGAAAACACACACAGCTTGGAGAAGAGTCAAGACGAAGGAAGCTCAAGGCACACAATAGAGAGTGTATTACTTTGTGTGCAATGGAAAGATAGATAGCCCTAGAATGATGGGCGTATATACAATGCACGGGGGAAAAAACCTCCTGGTGAGGAAAAAAATGTCCTAGCGGTCCTAAGTGTGTTCACACACATCACCACCACATGTATATAGTAACCAATCCCCCCTGGAGCGATGCGATGAACGAGAGCTGGCACATGAGTAAAGGAAAGTGCCATGCCATGAGGAAATGATCAGTCCACAAAGGGGAGTAAGTCCAAAGCTTTGCAGAAAGCTTCGAACTTCTCATGAGTGTTAGGAAATAAGACGTAGCTAAATAGATAATTGAGTAGATTACTTAATGGAGAGAGACAGATTTACATACACGAGATTATAGAGTAGAGAGAGAGAGAGAGAGAGAGAGAGAGAGAGAGAGTACACACGATATACGTGGTTCAACCAATGTGGGCTACGTCCACGGGAAAGCAGCCTCTCAATGGCTTTAGTACTTCAAAACAATAAGTAATTTACAAAGGGATTATACCCTTAATGGAGCTCCCGCCTTGCTTCACTCTCACCACCTCACACTCACCTTGTTGCATCAACTTCACACTATGAAATGTGTGTAGAAATGGCCTCCTTTTATAGGCCAAAAGGGCTGCCCTCTCTTATGAGAGACAGCCATGTGTAGCCGCCCTTGTGCGAATAAGTCCAAATCGGACCCTCCAATCCGCCCATGTGTGGCCGCCCTTGAGAAGACAAGTCCACCTTTGAATTCGGCCACAGCCACCGGCCATTGACTTCCGACCACCGGCCACCGACCATTGACTTCCAACCACCGGCCATTGACTACCGGCCACCGGCCAACCGACCGGTTGTTTTCCGACCACTTTCCGGCCGCCATCCGGCCATAATATTCCGGCGAAAAAGAATATTCCGGCGAAAAAAAAGTCTCGGGGGCCTCCGCCCCCGAGGCCTTTAAAGTTGCCCCTGATTCTTGTTCGTGAAAATTTTGGTTTCCGGTGAGTGATTTTCCTTCACGCACGATGGCTTCTCCTCATAATGGGGGCCTTACAAATGTGCGCTTTTACCACAGAAAATTACAAGGGTAAATCAGGCTCCATACTTAACAATGAGACAATGCCTTTGTGAAAAGATCTGCAATGTTGTCTTGTGTTGGCACATAATCCAAGCTGATCTCTCCTATTGAGAGCCTGTCCTTGACATAGTGGTAATGCACCTCAATGTGCTTTGTGCGAGTATGAAAAACTAGGTTCCTCACAACTACCAATGCGCTCTAATTGTCAGTGTAGATAGTGCTGGAAGTGTCCTCTCCAACACCTAAATGAGCAAGGCGTCTAAGCCCATATACACTCAACAGAAGCTCTGAAGACTGCCCTGTACTCAGCCTCACAACTAGAAGTGGCCAACCATGATATACATGAACTTCCAAGCATGAAACAAAAACCACTTGTGGACACTCGCATGTCAAAACAAAGTCCAAAAAAGCATGTAAGTTTGGCGGCAATGATCCCCCCTTGGAATAAAACAAGCCAAGATGTAAGTGCCACTCAATTAGCGGAAAACCCTCTTGACAGCCTGCCAATGCTTAGACCCTGGGCTATGCGTAAATCTACTGACTTGTGAGACTGCAAACTAAATATCCGGCCTCGTGTTGCATACATAAATGAGGCATCCAATAGCAGTTTGCTAAAGAGTGAAATTTGCAGGATCACCAGCATCATGAAGACTTAATTTCAAACCTGTTTTCATGGGAATGACAATAGGTTTGCAATCCTCAAGTTCAAACTTACATAACAAATATTGTATGTAAATTTTCTGACACAAGACAATACCACCATCACATTGCTTAAACTTTATATGCAAGTAATGATGCAACATCCCCAAATATTTCATCTTGAAAGTAGCATTCAAATCAGACTTAAATTCAACAATATGTCTCTCATTTGGTCTAGTGATCAACAAAAGATCTACATAAAGAACCACAATAAGAAGTACATCACCCTCACGGCGCTTTACATACAATGTGCTTTTTGTTGGAATGTTAGAAAGCCTCGTTTGACCAAATGAGTGTTATCCTTCTCATATCAAGCACAAGGAGATTGCTTCAACCCATACAAAGCTTTGTTACATTTTCACACCTTATCCTCTTGTCTTTTCTTGAAAAAACCACAAGGCTGCATTACATAAACTTCCTCAAATATGTTACCATTCAATAAAGTAGTAACAATGTTTGATTGATGTACATCCCAACCAAAATGAGATGCCAATGCACATAGATAACACACAGTAGTCATACGACAAGTGGGAGCAAAAGTCTCTTCATAATCTATGCCTTTTTGCTGTGCATAACCCTTTGCAACAAGTCGAGCCTTATAGCCATCAATCTCACCATCCGGATTGTGTTTCAACATGTAAATCTACTTTGTACCAATGGCCTTTTTTTTAGGAGACAAATCACATAAATTCCATGTGTCATTTTCTATAAGTGCGTCATATTCTGATTGCATGGTATCCATCCAATTTTTAGAATTATGTGCTTCATCAAAAGATAGAGGTTCCTCAACATCATGTAAGCTAGACACAACCAAAGCATAACAATCTGATGCATTAGATGCATGGTGAGAGCTTGAACAAGTGCAATAGACAAAGATGCATCCAATTTATTGTCACGTAATGTATGCACCAGCCATTTTGACATACCTCTAACCTGCTCATTTTCAACCCTTTCCTCATCAAGTACATCATGTACATCTGCATCAGTAATAGGCTGATCGTTAACATTTTCAGAAACCCCCATAGGCTGTACATTTGCCTCATTGGAATTTACATTCAAACTTCCACCACAGAAAAGTGTTCGAATTAGGGTTGCAAGAAAACACACAAAGCTTGGAGAAGATGAAGGAAGCTCAAGACACACAATAGAGAGTGTATTCATTTTGTGCAATGGAAAGATAGATAGCCCTAGAATGATAGGTGTATATACAATGCACGGGGGAAAAACCTCCTAAAGAGGGAAAAAATGCCCCGATGGTCCTAAGTGTGTTCACACACATCACTACCACATGTAATGGTAACAAATCCCCCTGATCAGTCCACAAAGGGGAGTAAGCCCAAAGCTTTGCGGAAAGCTTCGAACTTCTCACGAGACAATGCCTTTGTGAAAAGATCTGCAAGCTTGTCCTTTGTTGGCACATAGTCCAAGCTGATCTCTCCTATTGAGAGCCTCTCCCTGACATAGTGGTAATGCACCTCAATGTGCTTTGTGAGAGCATGAAAAATTGGGTTCCTCACAACTCCCAATGCGCTCTGACTGTCAGTGTAGATAGTGTTGGCAGTGTCATGTCCAACACCCAAATCATCCATAAGGCATCTGAGCCATACACACTCAACTGTAGTTGTGAAGACTGCCCTGTACTCAGCCTCACAATTAGAAGTGGCCACAGTAGGTTGCTTCTTGCTCAACCATGATATGCATGAGGTGCCAAGCATGAAACAAAAACCACTTGTGGACACTCATGTGTCAAAACAACCAGCCCAATCTGAGTCCAAAAAAGCATGCAAATCTGGCGACAATGATCCCCCCTTGGGATAAAAGAAGCCAAGATGTAAAGTGCCACTCAAGTAGTGAAAAATCCTCTTGACATCCTGCCAATGATTAAACCTTGGTCTATGCATAAATTTGTTGACCTGTGGGACTGCAAACTAAATATCTGGCCTCGTGTTGCATACATAAATGAGGCATCCAACATTAGTTTGGTAAAGAGTGACAATCTGCAGGATCACCAGTATCATGAAGACTCAATTTAAAACCTATTTCGATGGGAGTGGCAATAGGTTTGCAATCCTCAAGTCCAAACTTACATAGAAATGTCTCTATGTAACGTTTTTGACACAAGGGAATACCACCATCACACTTCTTAAATTGCATACCCAAGTAATGATGCAACAACCCCAAATCTTTCATCTTAAAAGTAGCATTCAAATCAGCCTTAAATTCAATAATATGTCTCTCATATGGTCCAATGATCATCAAATCATCTACATAAAGAACCAGAATGAGAAATATATCACCCTCATGCTTTACATACAATGTGATTTCTGTTGGACTATTACGAAAGCCTCATTTGACCAAATGAGTGTGAGCCTTCTCATACCAAGCATGAGGAGATTGCTTCAACCCATACAAAGATTTGTTACATTTGTGCACCTTATCCTCTTGTCTTTTCTTGACAAAACCGCAAGGCTGCGTAACATAAACTTCCTCAAATATGTCACCATTCAAGAAAGCAGTAACAATGTCTGATTGATGTACGTCCCAACCAAAATGAGGTGCCAATGCACATAGAAAACGCACAGTATTCATACAAAAAGTGGGAGAAAAAGTCTCTTCATAATCTATGCCTTTTTGTTGTGCATAACCCTAATCTCACCATCCGGCTTGCGTTTCAAATTGTAAACTCACTTCGTACCAACTTGCTTTTTGCCAAGAGGCAAATACATAAAGTCCATGTGTCATTTTCTATAAGTGCATCATATTCTGATTGCATGCCAGCCATCCAATTTTTAGAATTCTGTACTTCATCCAAAGACAGAGGTTCCTCAACATCATGTAAGCTATACACAGCCAAAGCATAACAATCTGATGCATAAGATGCATGGCGAGAGCCTGAATGAGTATAACTAGACAAAGGTGCATCCAATTTACTATCACACAAACTACGCACTAGCCATTTAGGCACACCTCTAGCTTGCTTATTCTCAATCCTTTCCTCATCAAGTACATCATGTACATGTGCATCAATGATAGGATGAACTTTTACACTTTCAAAAACCCCCATACACTGTACATTTGTATAATTGGAGATTACATTCGTATTTCCACCATTGAAAAGAGGCAACAAAGTGTCATAAATGTCCTGTGAGCTTACATTACTATCTCTAGTACATGACAGCAAGGGCTGAAAATAATATTCCACAAACAAACACAACATCCCGTGAAACCAGAATACGCTTTGTTTGTGGATGATACAATCTGTAACCTTTGCTTTCAAACACTATTAAAAAAAAAAACATTTGACAACCTTATCATCCAATTTTCTGCTCTGTGTTTGTGGCAAAAGCATATGCCAAATAGCCAAAAACATGCATGTGCTCAATAGAAGGCTTTCTATCATGCCATGATTCATATGGAGCAATAGGCTGTAAAGCTTTTGTAGGACACCTGTTTAGTACATAAGTGGCACACGTGATGGCCTCAAGCCAAAACAAATGCAGAAAAGCTTGACTTTTGACCATTTATCGTGCCATTTCCATTAGTGATCTGTTTTTCCTCTCATTCTTGCTCTTTACGCAACAATACAATTTTAGCCTCATTGCGACTTGCATAAAGACCAACAAAAATATCCCAAGCCTGTTTTGTAGATTTCACTGAACAAATGTGAGGAGTAATGGTGCGCTTCACAAACAACACAATCAATGCATGAGCTTGCACATATTTTACATCCCAACAAGCTTGTTCTACCGTAGGCAAAACAAATCTAATAGCAGCAATCCTTGCAGCAAGACCTGCAACATCCTCAACATTGCCTGCATCCTCAGAACCAGGACGTACATCAATGCCCTGAACAATGTTCCAGATGCCCTTTGATACAAGAACATGCTGCATCATGTAAGCCCACAGAGGGTAATTGTCCCCATCCAATCTGTCCTCTATAGCAAACATCTTGAACACATCTGTGTAATTGTCTGCCATGGTAAATGCTACACTTGATGTGAAAAATGCCTAAAAAGAGGAGAAATGAAGCGAGAATAGCATGTGCTATATAAGACAAGCCGTAGGAATGTAAGGGACCTGTTATGCAAAAAATGGCACTGACAAAAATTCTACACAAAATGACAAAATAGCCTGTGCAGTACTGTCTGTGGTGGAAACAGAGGTCAAAATGAGTCCAAATCAAAAATTTGAGAGACCTGCGAACTCTCGCCCAAGCTCACAAAAATTGGAGAAAGTGAGCAGGCATGTGCTAGAGCTGCTGGCGACTAAGCCCAGGAGGAAGCAACCTGCTCTGATCCCAATTGTTGGAATTAGGGTTGCACGAAAACACACACAGCTTGGAGAAGACGAAGGAAGCTCAAGGCACACAATAGAGAGTGTATTACTTTGTAATGGAAAGATAGATAGCCTTAGAATGATGGAAGTATATACAATGCACGGGGTAAAAAACCTCCTAGTGAGGGAAAAAATGCCCCGGTGGTCCTAAGTAGGTTCACACACATCACTACCACATGTATATGGTAATAACAAGCAATGCTTAAAATGAAAAATCAGAGCATGTTTTTAACCCAATGCAGATAGCACGCAGCATTAGGAGAAGATTCTACCAGGATTTGCCCTGGTTCTTGGAGTATAGTGAGGGATACTTCCCTTCGAATGAAGAGAAGGCACACAACAATGCAGTGAAGGATAGACTGGAAAGAGCACGTGGAGGCACACACACATTTGTGATAGCCGAGTCACGTATCCAAATGCCTCAATTGGAAGGGTTTGATCATCTCAGGTGTGAAAGTTAATGCCTTTATAATTGCATAGTGCTTGCTCCCATCTTCATAGTTAGTTGTTAATAACCTATACAAAACTTCTTGGCAG